>NW_019268547.1:1891989-1952375 GCF_002738365.1 Cucurbita moschata | reverse complement strand
GGGGGGAATCCTATAATACTACCTTTTGTTTTGTTTTGTTTGTTTGTTTGTTTTGCTATAGATTTATAAATAAGAAACATCAATAACTTTGGATTAACACAGAAGAAACAACCTAAGGGCCGGTGTAGAGGGAAGCTCCTCCTGACGAATGTATGCTAGAGCTTTTTAAAGAGGCTATAATTATAAAAGAATTTTGGTAGTTTGAACACAACCATACATTATATACTACACTTCTTTAAATCCTTATGCTCGTCTTCCGTTTGTGAACATGTATTTAAAGGATGCTTGCAGTCTTATTGTCAAGTCTTCGTTCTCTGTTTAACTTGCCAAACACTACTGAACTTGTATGTTTTCTTAGACAGTGCTACAATCTCTCGTTAATATAGCTGTTACTGATATCTGGTGTCTATAGGCTGGGGTGATTGAGGAAATTGTAAATGATGCGTTGGATTCAGCACTGGATTCTGAGGATATTGAAGAGGAGATAGAAGAGGAAGTTGACAAAGTTTTGACTGCCATCGCTGGTGAGACCGCTGCACAGCTTCCAGAAGCTGTCAGGAAGGAAAGAATGAAGCAACCGGCTCGTGTGCAGGAAGTCCGGAGAGAGGTATAATGCATATTTTTGAGTACTCCTGAAACTTGATCCTGTTCTGGTTCTACCATGGGAATGTGAAAAGAATAAAACATCGTGACATATTTATTCCTTTGCAGGAAGAAGCAATAGCTGAGGGTGTTGACGATGAGGAAGAACTAGAAGAAATAAGGGCTCGGCTAGCAAAAGTTAGATCATAAATTCGAAATTTCACATAAGAATGTCAAAATGGTCGTAACTCGATTTGAGCCTCAACATTACATTACTTTTTTCCTGGTATTTTGTGAGAGAGAAAATGAGTGACATACTGACCTTTGGCTGCATGTTTGTTCAATCAAGATTCATAAAACCAAGAGTATATTTGTCAAATAGATAGGGACGGGGTGGAGCGGGGACTAGCTGTTTGATGTATATTGTTTCTTCTTCTTAAAAGAATGCAAATGAAGCATTGTTCTATCATCTTATATCTGTGTAAATGCAGTGTGTTTCTTTCGTTCATTGTGATTCATCTTTTCCTCTAAAAAGTAAAATGGACTCTGCCATAAAGTATTAGGAATTGGTGGGCACAGTTACTGTTTACCCGACAAAATTGTCCATATTCAGATCCTGCAGGCAATTAGATGTTGGAAAAAAAAAAAAAAAAGTTTTTAAGGCTGTAATTATTGTAGTGAACCAATGACATAGAGCATCATTGAATCATTAGGAGATCTATGGAGGTAATAGGAAATGTTACACCAATAAAGTAGCTAGTGGAGTTCCCAATCTTAGACGCATTTGATTATATTCTTTTGCAAAAGAAAAGGTGAAGAGGGAGAGATGAAGACGCACGTTGGCCAAGCCTTTAAGGCACGTCAAGTTTTGCTTGTCACACTCTTTTTGCTCTTGATGATGATGGTTGGAAAAGGCCACTAATTCTAATATTTAATTTCAACATTTTGATCATTTTAAAAACATAATAGAATTCTTGTCCTGTTTGATTCCCATTTGCTCGTCAGCTTTACTTATTCACCTTGTGATGACATGAACTGTAGTTGTTTTATGATTCCATCTCATACATAAGACATCAAATCTGGTTATATTTCAAAGATAATAAGATTGAAATATCAGGACTCACTTTTTCCTTACTTTTCTTGCTGTCTCTCTTTCTTTTTAAGTATTTGCTTATTGACTATAACTTCTTTTGAACTTTACTCTGCTTTTTCTTTCTACAGGTCTTCCTTCCTCCAATTCCCACCCACCCTCTCTAGGTTCTCTCTCTCTCTCTCTAGCTTTGGACATTCTTTACTCCAAGTTTGTGTTAGCCTTATCAGCCAAGTAAAATAGGTCATTCATCTGCTTTAGACAGAATCTTATATATACCCTCAACCATAGTTGGAAGAGATATCCTTCTTGAACACAAAAAATGGCAACTTCTTTTTCTCATGGTTGTCTTTCTTTCCTTCTTCTCCTTGCTGTACCATTGGCATCTGCAACTTCTCCAGCCAAAGAGCAACCAACCATATCTTCAACTATCAACTATCCAATTCTTCAAGCAGAGAAACTCATTAGAGACCTTAACTTGTTTCCCAAGGACTCCATTAACATTGCAGCAGAAGACCCTTCATTTTTGTCTTCTGGGATCATCGAGAAAAGCTTTCAGTTCCCTTTCGTTGGAAGAAAAAGTCAAGGTCCATCAGTTCAAGATCTTGGCCACCATGCTGGATATTATCCTCTTCCTCATACTAAATCAGCAAGGTAATCAAGCACATTTCCAATCAGAGGTTTACAACTGCACCTGCTTCATCTTATAAGATGTCGTACTTTTTAAATTGATTCTTCATTCTAAATCTGATAATGAGATGCAATAAGGAAAATTTGAACAAAGAAAAGGAAATAGAACACCATGGTTTTTTTAGGGATACAAAGTTATTGAGCACATGGACGAGATTAGTTTGACTAATCTCGCATTCAGTTCATGCCTGTTATAATCAACTATGAATCCTTTGTAACGCTGGTTGTGAATGAACTACTCTTCACGACACTTTGCGTTGGCCCTTAAGTCTTAGTTGAACGTTAATGGGAAATTTGTATATTCATGTGAAGGATATACAGCCTGTTGAATGAAAAAAAAAAGGATCAAGGAATCTTTTCACTTGTTGGTCATCATTTGAATCCATGATCCCTGTCTGTATTTCCGAGTTTCCTTCAAAATATTCGGTTTTCATCGACTTTCACAGGACTGATTCATTTTCTTCATATTACAGGATGTTCTACTTATTCTTTGAATCAAGAAACAGCAAGAAGGACCCTGTTGTGATATGGTTAACAGGAGGGCCAGGGTGCAGCAGTGAGCTTGCTATGTTCTATGAAAATGGTCCTTTCCAAATTGCAAACAACTTGTCTCTTGTTTGGAATGACTACGGCTGGGATAAGGTCATTTCCTGCTTCGCCGTCCTTATTTGGAATCACACTTTTTTGCTTCTTTGTCTGATTTTGGTCATTTGAATTCTGTTATGCAGGCATCAAATCTTATTTATGTTGACCAGCCCACTGGAACTGGTTTCAGTTACACTTCTGACGATGAAGACATTCGTCATGACGAAGAAGGCGTTAGCAATGACTTGTATGACTTCTTGCAGGTAGGACAGTGTCACTTCAGCTTCATCTAGTATAACAGCATTTTTATGCATTGTGTTATGGCAACAGATCCTACAAGGTTAACAAATATTTTCCCTTCTTCTATTGGTTGTTCACTATTTTTGCAGGCATTTTTTAGTGAACATAAAGAATTTGCTGCAAATGACTTTTACATCACTGGCGAATCGTATGCCGGGCACTACATTCCTGCATTTGCCTCCAGAGTTCACCAAGGAAATAAAGAAAAGCAGGGAATCCACATAAATCTTAAGGTAGACCTATATTACATATTATCCCTGATTAAACATGTTTTCTTCAATTCTTTTTATTGAATTTATAAACCGGTTGCTTTATCAGGGTTTTGCGATCGGTAACGGTCTTACCAATCCTGAAATTCAGTATAAAGCATACACAGATTATGCCTTGGAAATGGGATTGATCGGAAAATCTGACTTCGACAGCATAAACAAGTTGGTTCCAGGCTGTGAGAAGGCAATCAAAACTTGTGGTAACTTACTAAATATCCATAAAAGTTTCTTTCAAATACGTGATGTCAAAGGATTTGGCTGAGTAACTTCTCTTTGCTCTGCCTTACAATGTAATGAATCCACCAGGTGCTGATGGGGGAAATGCTTGTGTATCTTCTTACATCGTCTGCAACCAAATATTCAATAGAATCATGGACGTCATCGGAGACAAAAACGTAAGTAAGAACAAACTAAATGATGAAATCATAAAATTGAAGTACCATATTGTATTCAGTTCATACAATTCTGATATCATGTCATTAATGTTAAAAACTCTGATATCATGTCTTTCATGTGTTTGTTATGCAGTACTATGATGTTAGAAAGGAATGCATTGGAAATCTTTGTTATGACTTCTCAAACATGGAGAAATTCCTTAACGAAAAATCAGTAAGGAACGCACTCGGAGTCGGGGATATGGATTTTGTGTCATGCAGTAGTAAGGTGTACAGTGCCATGCTTATGGATTGGATGAGAAATCTTGAGGTTGGCATTCCAGCTCTCATTGAGGATGGAATAAAGGTGCTGGTCTATGCTGGTGAATATGATCTGATATGCAATTGGCTCGGTAAGTTTCGATCTTCGTATTCCGAAATCCTGCTTCTTTAGAAGTCCCATTATTTCCTGAGAAAACGTTTCTGAAAGAATTTTGTTACTTTTGTTGAAATTTGAAGGGAATTCAAGGTGGGTTCATGAAATGAATTGGTCTGGTCAGAAGGCATTTGCAGCATCCAAAATTGTTCCATTCCTAGTTGATGGCAAAGAAGCTGGGCTTCTCAAAACCCATGGTCCTCTCGCTTTCCTAAAGGTCTTTCTCTCTCCCAAATATAAAATAGCAAACATTTGAGAACCATTTTTCTCCTTTCGAACTCGAGTATTTCATTTGATTCATGAGGCAGAAGGGCTACAAGTACTAGATTAATCACTTTCATATGATTCATTTGTCTCCTTTCATAGATCTCAGAACTCAAATATTTCATTTGATTTCAGAGGCAGAAGGGTTAGACAAGTACTAGATTAATGACTTTTATATGATTCATTTTTCTCATTTCATATGATCTCGAACTCGAATATTTCATTTGATTCGGGAGGCGGAAGGGTTAGACAAATACTAGATTAATGATTTTCATATGATTCATTTTTCTCATTTCATATGATCTCGAACTCGAATATTTCATTTGATTCGGGAGGCGGAAGGGTTAGACAAATACTAGATTAATGATTTTCATATGATTCATTTTCTCATTTCATACGATCTCGAACTCGAATATTTCATTTGATTCGGGAAGCGGGAGGGTTAGACAAATACTAGATTAATGATTTTCATATGATTCATTTTTCTCATTTCATATGATCTCAAACTCGAATATTTCATTTGATTCGGGAGGCTGAAGGGTTAGACAAATACTAGATTAATGACTTTCATATGATTCATTTTTCTCATTTCATATGATCTCGAACTCTTGATTCATGTGGCGGAAGGGTTAAATAGTTGAAACTTAGAGTAGAGGAGTTTTTTGGTATCATATCATGTGAAAATGTGCGATGGTTTTGTACTACTACAGGTTCATAATGCTGGTCATATGGTACCAATGGATCAGCCAAAGGCTGCACTTGAAATGCTGCAGAGTTGGATGCAGGGGAAACTTGCATTAGAGGAGACACATGAAAAAGTTTCTCCAAAATGATTAAATTTCTTCCTCTCACCCTTTGTTTCAAAGCCCTGGTTCACACTCTCATTACTTGTATATTGTTCTGAATAATTGTGTTGCATATTTTATTTTCAGGTTCTTAAAATTTATAATATTGTTCATTATTATGAAAATGCCAATAAAATTACATACCCACTGCAATATCTATTGAGAGATTAAGTTCTCATTAATTGGATTAATTGATCTATCGCTTGAAATCTAGTTTGAGTAAATTAGATTTAAGTCGACTATGTTATTTTAGAAAACGTGAGTGAGAAAATACATTGGAAACAATTTGAGAGAAGATAATGTTATAAACTAAAAGTAATTAGGCAACAATGACTTTGATAGCATATAACTCAAGTAGAGAGAAGTGATAACTAGTCATATCCCCAAAAGTATATTTTGGGACATTTTAGTCTTGACAGGTGTAGACATGATTTTGATGAACAATTGTATCTCGTATTGACACAACATAAAGTAGTAAAAACCTATTTAAGATGAAAGAATATAAAAAGGGGTTTGCAATGAGCATGCGACCATAGATAATACTTCTTGAATAAGCATTATTGGAACATTCGACATAGACAAGCATGAACGTGACTAGATGACCATCTTCTTGCCTCCACCCTTGCAATCACTTTACCTCTAGGAAGTCTTCTTCGTTGGTCTTCTATTTCTCCTTCATGCGCATGCCAAAGATAAAAAAAACATTTTAAAGACAATAAGTGAAGACTTTAGGACAAAGATACGTTTGTACAAATCGTAATCATTCACGGTCGGAAATGGAAGAATGTTGCCGTGGATTTCATTATAGGATTACCCAAGACGGTGGATGGTTACACCACAATTTGAGAAGTTGTGGATGGTCTTACTAATTTATCCTGGTTGGTTTAAGGACCGTTAGGTTGGGTTGAGTTGAGCTATGATAATACAGAAACGACCAATAAAGCTGTAGAATTAGGTGTTTTTTTTTTTGTTGCTTGAAATGTTTCATAGATTGTTTGAAAAATAAAGTCACAAATGTTAAGTGACAACCATGAAAGTATGTATGTCATGTAAAGCTGAAGATGATGTTGTTCATTATTAGCGATTCTATTAAGCATTTATATTATATATTTTTTTTTTATTTATATAGTTTGTCGATTAAAATATAATTCAATAGTACAAATTATTATTTTAAAAATAGATGTTCTATTCTCAATTTACCATTATAAAACTAAAAAAAAGTAATATTGTTAATAATATCTTCTTTTGACTTGAATAAAGAGAGCAAAATAGCAAAAGAAATATTCACTGCAATAAATTTTAGTTTAATAAATGGATTTAAAACGAGTTTATAAGTTTAAATATTATTTTGTATTTTGTTCATTTTAGTTCTTATCCTATCAAAAATTTAGAAACAACCAAAATGATCAACATTTTGAACCAAAATGCATTGAAGTTAACCGTATAAAGACCAAAATAGGTCCTAGAAAGTACATAGATCAAAATGAATAAGTATAATTATTGACTTTTATTAAAATTAAAAATATCGAGTCTATAACAGTTTAAGACCACTATTAGTAGATATTGTTCATTTTAGTCCGTTACATATCACTGTGAGCCTCACAGTTTTAAACGTGTCTATTAGGAAAAGATTTTCACACTTTTATAAAGAATGTTTCATTTCACTCTCCAATCGATCTTTAGATCTCATAAGAATGAAATGAACGTTTGAAAAGTTTGAAAAATAAAATGAACTAAATCAAAACTAGAAGAACCAAAATAATTGGTCAAATTTTGAACCGAAGTGGAAAATTGGGAAGTTCTAAGATAATGTACAGCACACGACAATGATTGACATTTTTATAATTAATGCAATGATGTAATAGTGAAGAACACAGGTCCAACTTGGTAAGTTGTTGCCAGCTTCCCTCACCAACTAACACTAACAGTTTCTAGACATGTCTTTAAATTCTATCAATTGTCTCATTGGGTTGAAAATTTTGAATTTTGAGTTTGTTTTATCATAAACTTTGACTCGGTTAATCTCATCTTCTATCTCTATTGATTAAGACGTTGTAATTTTGATTAGAAGGTTCAATTATTGTCTCTATTTTTTTACGTATAACGGTGGTAAATTACAAAAGTTAAATATTTTTAATTGGTTAGTCGAATGTTAATCGAACTTAAAACTAAGTTTAGCTCGTAAACATGATAATATTAGAAAAAAAAAAACCTAGGCATTCATTAACTAAGTTTAATTAAAAAAAGTAAACAAGATGCACGCTCATTTTTAGTAGCTCAATCATAAGAATCCACGGTTTAAGCATGTCTTGAAGTAATTCTATGTTAGGTGACTTCTTAGAAATTTTCTGGGATTAAAAGGATGTGTGTTGGTATGTGAGGATAGTTTTTGCTCTTAAGAAAGGGAGAATAGGTAACGTGATCATGTCGCAGAGATACAGGTGAATGTCAGGGCCATTAGATTTCGAAACCTGATCCGAATTCTTGGCATAAGTCGTTACATAAATAACAAAAGCACAACCAATTCGATAAATCGTCACATAGACAAATCTAGTTCTCATGTACACAAATGAGTAATTGCTCCAAGCACATAACTCACGATATAATTCTTATACACATAGATGAGTAATTACATAAAAATTGATCACACACATCGTCGTGATACAATTTTCATGCATACCGAAGAACAATTGTGCACACAAATGTGTAATTGCATAGTTTAAATCGCAAGTTGGAAGAATAATTTTCATGCATACAAATGGGTAATAATCCGTTGTAACGATGATAATCTAAATTATAGCGCTCATTATTTTTAACAACAATAGTTGAAAGAGCATCAACCATTCAATGCTTGCAAACTCATGTTGTCGATGCTTGCCTATCGATGAAGAAGCATCGATCGTGAAACATTGTCGACACATATAGATTCGAGTCATCGAATGTCAATCTTCGGTTAGAGTTGTCATCATCTTTTATCTTAGGTTAAGTCGTTGGAATGAGACCATTGATGTGGACCAAAGTGCTATATGTCCTCACTCATATGCTTTCTAAAAAAAATTCAAAAGATCATCAAATATAGGATATGATTGAGCCACCCAAAAGCTCACCCATAATTAAGCATAATTGGCTTGAATCGAGTTTATGTTGGGTGACCAATAAATTTTCAAATAATTAAGTGATCGAAAACAAAACATGCTAAAAGAACAAGTGTGGCTGATCCGCGATTACTAGCGATTCCAGTCCTTAAAAATAGTCTTCACTCTTATAAATAGTTTAAGTCAAGCAAGTAACGTAATCATGTCGGAAGAGATGTAGGAGAATGTCTAAAACCATCAAAGATATATATATATATATATATATAGTGCAAATATGATATTATTTATAGCTATATAAAAGATTATGATCATCGTTACTATAACATAAAGATATACATTCATTTTAATTGTTACGTCAGTTTTCACGTTATTTTAATTAAAAGAAAACTCTCCGATCATATTTTTTAGAATAAGTTTCAAAGTTGAGTAAAAATGAGCAAAAAAAAGTTCATAAATATTTTACCCAAGTTAAAAGAATAAATAGTAAAAAGCATACATAATTGTAGTTAAAGAAAAATGTAGGTCAATGATGGAGAAAGGATCTAAGTGGGGTATGCAAATAGCAAATAGTAAATAGTAAAATAGTAAATAGTAAATAGTAAATTTTAAACTATTTTGCTCTCTACACATAGGCATTAGCACAAATAGAAACTGACATAATCATAGAAAAGCTTCCCCCAAAGAATATTCATTAATAAATATATGAATTAAATGGCCCAACATAAGTACAAAAATACAATTACCAAAACTGCAGGGATACACACAAAATAAACCAAAGTTTGGTACTTATTTGCAAATATAGGATTTTTCTTTTTTTCCTTTTAAATTTTATTTTATGGAAATTGGATTTTAAACTAATGGTTTAATGATTTTAAAATGAAATCAATTCTTTTATAAGTTTATTTCGAAAAAAATGAATAATTTAACGTGTAACTACATTTGAATCGCAGTGATTCTGAGAAGAGAATGATTAAGAAAGACTTAAAAGAATTGAAAGTTACTATCTATACTAACAAAATGCACCGTCATTTTTGGTGTTTTAATCATAAAAATTCAAAAATTAAACGTCATTTGCTTGGAGAAATTCTAGATTGAGTGACCTACTGAGAATTTACTGTGAGGACTCGTGTTGGTTTGTGAGAATAATCTTCACTCTAAGAAATAAAGAGTAAATAACGTAGCCATGTCACAAAGGAATGTTCGTGCCATCAGGTGTCAAATCTAAATTTCTAATTCTAATCTAAATTATGGACATACATTACAAATGGTTAGAGCAATATCGGAAGGGACGTTACATAATATTTTAAAATTTAATATTTAACTATGTAATTATTTAATCTCTATATATAAGATTTAATTACTAAATTAATTTTAGAGAAAAATTTGTTTATATAATCTACAAATACTAAATTATTATTATATAATAAAAATTAACATTTAATTTTGATTTGTTTATTCTTAGAATTAATTAAAGTGTTATATGTTTGACTAAACATGTACATATATACTAAAGTTAAATAATAAAAATTCATTATTTATTTAATGCATATGGATATAGTTATAATAAAAATTCAAACTACTTTTTAAAGCTAGAAGAGACTTTGGATTCTTTTGAAAAAGAAGGGACAAAAAGGAATACTATTTTCGTCCACCTATTTAGTAGAAGTATTCCCGACAACTCTTTCAATTTGAATTACTTAATCCAAGCCATAAAAGTTAGGTTGGGTTAGGTCGGCTTAGAATTTTTTTTTTCAATCTCGGTCAGGTTGAGTTTTTGAAAAACTGAAATTTCTGATAGATTTATTGATTTTTTTTTGTTAGGTCAACTCGACGACCCGAAAATAGGGTTACAATCCAAACCCAACTCTAACTTTGAGATTATCATAAAAATTAAGAATATTTTAAATTTGTAGTTGATGTTAGTGATACGTTGTGACTAATAAATGTTTGATATTTGAGTTATTAATGTAACATGTACAATGGCTAAGTAGAATTTTTTCGAATATTTAAAAAAAAAATCGACACAATCCAATCCAACTCGGAAATAGAAAGTTGGATTTTGTTGGGTTGTAAACTCTTCTCTGGTTGCTCGGGTCACCAACCCAACTAATCTAAAATGTCATATTAGTTCAAAAAACATTTTCAATTCAACCCGTATATACCCTCTACTTAGTTCATTCGTACTTTAGTCCATCTTGATAGTTGTACTTTCAAAAGTTACAATTTGTGTGGACTAAAATGAACTAAAACGTGTAAAATAATTAAAGGCTGCAAATTACATATATATATATATATATATGTATATATATATAATTTGTGTATGATTTTGACTCACTGTTTTGAGTTTTGAGTTACTTATAAATAATACCAAATTTCCCCATTCATATTGGTGTGTTTGAAAGGTTTTGAAGAGATAAAAATGGGAAGATCTCCTTGTTGTGATAAAGCTATTGTGAAGAAGGGGCCTTGGTCCCCTGAAGAAGATGCTAAGCTCAAGGCTTATATTATCAACCATGGCACTGCTGGGAATTGGATCTCTCTCCCTCAAAAAGCTGGTAATACTAACATTTTTTTCTACTTTCTGCGAGTTTCTGGTCGGGATCGTGGTTCTCTTTTTAGGGTTTTTAGGGTTTCAATCTCTTTCTCTAAATGGGTTTTTTTTTTTGGGGAAATTTTGGAAGGTTTGAATAGGTGCGGGAAGAGTTGCAGGTTGAGATGGCTCAACTATTTGAGGCCGAACATTAAACATGGAGGGTTCACTGATGAGGAAGATCGAATCATTTGTACTCTCTTTTCCACCATTGGAAGCAGGTTCGTTCTTCTTTGCATGGATTTCTTCATCCGGATTACGAATCGTAACCTAGCTAATGGGTAACGGTTCAAGCTCACCGCTAACAGATACTGTCGTCTTTGAGTTTTCTCTTTTTGGGCTTGTATAAGGAGAAGTTTTCACACCCTTCTAAAAAATTCTTCGTTCTCTTCCCCCAACTGAAAAATCCATCCCCCCTTCGGATCCCAGTGTTATCGCTGACACTCGTTTCTTTCTTCAATCGATGTGGGACTCCACCAAATCAACTCTCCTTCGGGGTTCAGCATCCTGTCTAGCACATCGTCTCATGTCCACTCCCCATCGGAGTTCATCCTCCTCGCTGGCAAATCGCCCGGTATCTAGCTCTGATATCATTTGTAACAGCCCAAACCCACCGATAGCAGATATTGTTTTCTTTGACTTCCACTCAAGATTTTTCTAGAACAAAGGGTTTCTACATTCTTACAAAGGGTGTTTCGTTCTCTTCTCATAGTTACAAATAAATAATTAAATTGATCGTAATGGTACACGAAAGAGTAAAAGTAAACTTTTAAGTCTAGTAGTGATTGAAGAAATTTTTCGGTTCATAAACTTGTAGGTGGTCGATAATCGCAAGTCAATTACCAGGAAGAACGGATAACGATATAAAGAATCATTGGAATAGCAAGCTAAAGAGGAAGCTTATAGCAATGGAGAAGAAAGCTCAAATGGGCACCATGCCATCTTTTCATAATCATCATCAAATTTCATCATTTCCATCTCAACAACTCTACCAAGACTCCAACTTTTCAAGCTTTGAAACTCTCATTTCATCAATCCCATCAAATTGGTCAAACATCCAAACAAAAGAAACCAATAGCAACAGCTTAATGAACAATTCATTGATGTATAATAATAATCCAATGGTGAAACAAAGCTCATTAGGGTTTGGAAGTGAAGGCAGTACTTGTGATGGGAGCTACAATCAAATCACTCCTTCAGGAATAATGGGTTTTGATCAGAATCATAATTATTACTATGATCTTATGAATTATCAATCTCAGTGCTGCATTGATGGAGAAGCTGCTCAAGAACATCTTGGCCCCAACAGCTTCTACCAGTACCAGTACTAAAATGCAACTTTTTTTTGTTATTGTTCTTGTTTTTTTTAGGTTAATTTGTTTTGTTTTGACAGCACTTGGGTAAAAGCTTCTTGTAATTTTGTGCACTTTGTTAATCAAGGTAATTAATGATGTGAGATTGTTGGTGCAGACTTTTTGTGTTTTTTACTGTTGCTGCTCCAAAATTCAAAGCTTTGTCTTTTATGAAAACTAGAGAAGAGTGATTTGAAATTGAATAACACCAAAATTTGATGCTTAATCATTCTTAATTAACAATTCATTATCGAAAAAGTTGATATTGAAAAGATTTTGTTGGGTTTTATGTCAAAGTTGGTGTACAAAAATGTTTTCAACTAAAAGCCAATTTGAAGTTGGAGAAGTCAAATCCCTAAAACCCGAGCAAAAATGGATATGATGATAATTATTAGTTTATCTACTGGCAGATATTGTTTGATTTGATAAGTTATGTACGGTCGTTAGTCTCACAATTTTAAAACACATCTGTCTCCAACCGATGTAACTAATGTGGGATCTCACAATTCACTCCCTTGGAGGTCTAGTGTCTACGTTGGCACAACGCTCAGTACTTTGCTTTGATACCAACTGTAATAGCCCAAACCCACCACCCGCTAGCAGATATTGTTTGCTTTGGCCTGGTACTGTTACGTATCACTGTCAGCCTCACGAGTTTAAAACGTGTCTGTTAGAGAGAGGTTTCCACACCCTTATAAGAAATGTTTCGTTTCCTTCAACCAATGTAGAATCTCACAATCCACCTCTCTTGGGAGCCCAATGTCTTCTCTGGCACATTGTTTAGTGTCTTGCTCTGATACCAACGGTTATGACTCAAGCCCACCCGCTAGTAGATATTATCCGCTTTAGTCTATTACGTATTACTGTCAGCATTACGATTTTAAAACGCATCGGCTAGAGAGAGATTTCTACACTCTTATAAAAAGTATTTTGTTCCCTTTTTCAACCGATGTTGAATCCCACAACAAAGACAAATAATAATGACATAGGTCATTGCCTTTTTTTTAAACTATAGTATATATTAAGAGTGTTCAAGAAAACCCAATGATCGGAAAGACTCAATCAACCGAACTCAACCCAACTTAACTTGTACGTTTTGGGTTGGATTATTATAAACTTATTTGGATTGATTTAAATTCAAATAAATGAAAATTTTATGAACGATTCATGAATTTTCATAAAACTAGATCGAAATATCAAATTACTTTTTTTTTAAATGAAAATCTGAAAGGCCATGCTGTTGTTGTTATAGGTTACTGGTGGAGCTATGGAGCTATTGAAAAGACATTTCAAGCCCTGCAAAATCACTACACTTTGAAGAAATGATGGGATGGTTTTGACCTTTTGAATTCATGTGGCTCTTCTTCTCTCTACTACCTTCTACCTGCAGAGCCTGCCCTGGAATAATATTGAGCGCCACATTAGGGTTTGTGTGCTTTTGTTTTTGAAACTAGGCTTAGCCTAGGTTGGACTTTTAGAACATGGAAATCTCATCACTCATATCTTTATACATATTTTTAAATTTATGATATGGTTAAATGTCTATGATGTTCATATACATTAGGTTAATTCAATTACCGCTCGTGTAGTGCTTGTCAAAACGACTTTGATTGAGTAAATTTGATGATAAAATCGACAGACACGTGATAAAAAGTCGAGCTTGTTTAGAGATGTAAGAGTGTTTCCATGTGCCAAGCTCTGTTCTGAAGTACCATAGACATGCTCTTACCTTTACTTGAAACGAAAATATATGCTCTAATATTTCAATCAAACACAACAGTTACTAACTCGATATTGTGTGTCGGGTAATTTTACTTATAATTTTTCAGCTGGTTGGGCGCACACACAATAGTCTTCCCATGTTGCAAAATGACACAACACATCCCCTTCTTGAATGTCGTTGTACACCACAAATCCTCGTCCTTACCTCTATGGTGAGTACTAGCGCTAAAATCAACCTTTGTTTAAGCTTCCAAAAGGTTGGCTTACACGAAAATGAATTCCACTTAGTTAGCTGAGTAAAAGGTGTGACTAATCTTTGAAATTTTTTTTTTGTAGAAATTGACAGTAATAATCCGCTAGATCCAAAAAAGTTACAAACCTCAATGGCAGTGGTTGGACGAAGCAACTTAGTAACTACCTCTATCTTCACGGGGTCAACGGTGAAACTTCTCTACGACTCTACATGCCCAAGAAAAGCTACCTACTCCTTAAAGAATTTGGCATTCAACCAATATGCTCTTAAAGTCATCAACACTTTCCTAAGATGCTTCTCACGTTCCTCTTCAGACTTGGAGTAAACTAGAATATCATCGATGAACACAATCACAATATTGTCTGAGAACTTCTTCTGCACTTTGTTTATCACATGCATAAAGACTACATGTAAATTAGTCGGTCCAAACGATATGAATCTAAGCTTATTAGGTCCATATTTGGTCATGAATACAGTTTGAAGGTACTCTCCTCCTTTTTCGTCGATGGATAATATATATTAAAATCGAAATGAAAAAGTTACATAATTATGTTTCCCACGTGAACAAGACATTTGACATTTGTTTTGATTGAATAAAAAAAAATCTCTTATAATTTAAGCATTTAATTAAAGACTTTAATTTATATTTAATTAAAAACTTTAATTTATATTTAAATTTCGTCAATTACATACCCAAATGTTCCAAATAAATAGCTTTTTATTTATTTATTATTATAAAACTGAAATATTTTCTTTGGCGTAAAAGGTCAAAAGGTGTGGGAGCTACTCACAATTTGACATTTAAATAATTTAATAGCCTCTTATTTTATTTTTATTTTCTAAGATAATATCTACTCACTTTTTTATTAAAAAAATCAAAATTAAAAAATTAAGATTTTTTTTTATAAAAAAATATCATCCCTGACAAAATATATACTATTGTTTTAAATTTTTAATTTAATATTCATGAACTACACAGACTATGTTAATTAGTTACGTGTTGTCAAAAAAAAATTGAAAATTAGCGTTTAGCTGTATAAGTGTTAAATTAATCGAGTTAATAATAATATTCTATTAAATAAAAAATTAAATTAAACCTTTAGTTGTATTAAATGAATCCATTAATTTTTTAAAAAATTTTAAAATTTCAAAAACTTTGATTTATATTTTAAAATAGAAAAGAAAAAAAGGAAAGAGGAAATATGAAAGCTTATTTGTCGATGCTAAAGCAGTCCAATTATGGAGTTTTTATTCCACAATGATTTCTTTTTCTTTTATGCATATTCCACCTTCATTATTAAAGAAACGACGACTCTAACTCGACTTGGGTATGATACGCTCATACCTTTTAATACTGTTTTCGACTCTTTGGGGGCGTTTTTTACTTTTTTTTTTTTTTTTTAGACATTTAAGGTTAGCATATGCTACTTTTGAGACAATTTAGATTATTTTATGCAAATTAGGTTCACCGTAGCATCAGGGAAGCATAATAACTTAGTAAATAGCTTTACTATTGACTTGGTTGGGATGACTTATTTGCTGTATGAACCACGCGTGTTTTGCAGCCCCTACATGTATCGTGTTTTATGATTATATGATGTATAATATGATATATGTTATGTTGCGTACAAGTTATGGTATGATATCGTATATAATATGATTGTTTATGTTATGTCATGGAACTATGGTATGTTATTGATGTTGTTTGATACATGAACCTCCATGTACAACATCATGTAAGCTATGTTAATACATACGTCCTATGTCTTTGTGTAATAGCAAAACGCATATACTAGATAAAGGTTGCACACACTTATAAGGAATGTTTTGTTCCCCTCTCCAACCAATGTGGGATCTCATAATTCACCCCCTTTAGGGACCCAATGTCCTCGTCGATACACCGCCCGATGTTCGGCTCTGATATCATTTGTAACAGCCTAATCCCACCACTAATAGATATTGTCCTCTTTGGACTTTCCCTTTTGAGTTGTCTCTCAATGTTTTAAAACGCATCTACTGGGGAGAGATTTCCACACCCTTAAAAGGAACGGTTCGTTTTCTTGTCCAACCAATGTGGGATCTCACAATTTGAGACATTAGAAAACCATATATGTTAATCATGAACAATATTGCAAGTATCAAGTATGTATGTCTCATAGGAATGTTATGTGAGGAAAAGATGTAGGTATGACTAGCATCATAAATATATGTTATGTTTTAATGTTAGGGGACCTCATACATCGAGATACTTCCTCGTTATATTTAGTACAGACGTGTAACTTATGATATATATGTTCGGTATGATATTATGGAGTCATTTCTCTCTATGACATTTGACAATGTGAATACGCTAGTCCGACGAGTTAGGCTCAAAGGTATGTATACGAGCCCGCCTAGTGGGTCCATGTTCTAGGGAAGTACTACTATCCAACCTTGTTCGAACTGGAAAGTAGAGCATAAGATCATGTCATGGTATTTTTATGAAAATATAGGTCCCACCATGATTGCTTAGTGTTTGCAGTTCCCGACCTTAACAATGGAGTTATTTACTGAATATTTTTAAATACTCAAGCTATGTGCTACTTCTTTTCAGGTAAGGTAAGACATCTATGTATGGATGACTACGTACGGATGACGATATTGCTATGAAGGTCATGGAACCGAAGTTAGGATAGTTGCATTTTTGTTTAATTACAGCCTTTAGGTTAGATCATAGCATTTTTGTTACTTTCAATTTTTTATTATTTTGTTTTGGCTATTTCATTGATGTTTACTTTTATTTGTAATAGATTTTATGAATGTTTAAGTACGTGACATCATTTGTAAAAAAGTTTTAAATAAACTTTTTTCTGCATATTAGACATGTAGTACATGTAGTGGCGACCGTAGTGTCGTTATAGTCTATTACTAATCAATTTTATGTCTATGAGGAATAAAAAGAATAATTTTTATCCACTGCCCATAGACAATTAACATGTTAATTAGCAATAGTTTTTTTCAGAAAAATATTGATGGACAATTTTTTTTATTAGCAATTGATAGGTTAATTTTATGTCTATGATTGATAGAACATTTTACATGTTTATTATTGATAGACCTTTTCTAAGTTTATCAATGATATATCTATCATTGATATACATCTACTGTTTAGTACTATATTGTAACAAGAACGATATGATTCTCGAATAAATGAGAGGTATATTAATGAACCGAGATTATGTCCGAATGAGAGTAATCCTTAGAATAGGATGACTAAGAACAACCTAAAAGAATTAAAACTTACTATTTATTACCAAGAAGGTGTATCTTCATTTTCGATAGCTTAATCATAGTAACTCTAAATTTAAGTGTACAATCTTGTTGCAATTTTACGTTTGGTTGTCTTCATATAAGTTTTTCTAAGAAATATGTGAGTGAAGACAAAACATGCGGAAAGAATTCATGCTTGTCTATGAGGATAGACATTAGGTTCACTCTTATAAGTGAGAAGTCACGTGAGCAAGTCGTAGAGGATGTCGGAGAATGTTGAAGCCATCAAATTCTGAATCTAGATTCCAAATCTTGGGCAAGTGCCCTTTATCTTACAAGAAGTTGGTTCATACGATCTCAAGCAGGGTGAAAAAGTAATTTTTTCAATAGTTTGGAGGTCAATGAATTCAATCCGAGGATCCTTAATAAATGAACTCTCACTTTTTAAGGGATTTTCTTTGAAGCACTTTTTATTACTTTTTATTGTAAGGTTCCCTTTCCAAATCACAGCTGATAATCAGCTAGCAGAGAACCATTCAAGCACATTCAATAGACTTCGAACCACTAGAAGATCTTTCATTATACCAATGGATTACATTCAAGTTTCCTGCTAAACATCACATTTCTTCGCAAATAGGAATGAACTGAAAGCAATTCACTCCAAAAAGGATCTGTTTGTTTGCAATTCACTCTTGAATAAGAACAGTATCCTGGCATGTTCCCGTAAAAACTTGCTAAAAGAGATCTGTTTGTTTGCAGTCTCCCAAGCTTCTTGCTTGTAATGGAGACAAAAACAAATATGCAATTTTTTTAATTCTCTTTCCAAACAGAAGTTCACAGACGGAATTTGCAAAAAATAAAAAATGAATGGTATTGAATCAGTGCAATGTTACAGAACATAAAGGTTGAGTAGACCAATTTTCATGAGATAAGCCCCACTAATATAGCCTAGAACGTATACAAGGAAATTGTCACAAATATACAGCTAGAAAAATCCCCAAAAATCACCCTTTTATCACTTACAAGCCTATATCAGTCCAACGGGTAAACCCCTATTGAAGGCACCTAACAACCTATCTTTCTATCATACATATCCCAAGAGCACCACGGATGAATGATTTCAATAACCCAAACATGCCGCTGGAGGAAGGAAAGCCATGAATGAATCAAATTAAGATATACAAAAGCGAAGACAAGAACTTGACCTAATGGTTGGGGCAGCAGCAGCTGCAGGTGCCCGGTGCAGAAGGCAGACCTCTGGAGTTTTGCTTTCTCATCTTGAAATTAATAGCCAATCATCACTGTCACCAAGAGGCCTTGAAGTATTTTTCATGTACGTTTCGGTGGCTTAACAACCAGCTGCCTTTAGGAAGTTATCATATGGGCTCGAGGATGGTAGTTGCATGAGGTGGGGATAATGTTGGTACTCAGTTGCACAAGGTGCTGGATAAGTATCAGTGGACGAATTCCAGTGCATAGGAACATCCGTGTCAAGAAATGGATTGCCGCTCTGCATTTCAATGAATTTCCAAGTCAGATTTTACAAGAAAGGGATGAACATACTATGCATACATGAGCTGATGTCAGTCTATGAAAGCAGGCAGATGAAAGTTCCAAAATACTTGCAAGAGATGATAATAATATCTCAATTTCAATGAAGAATTTTTCCATTCTAACTTTTCCTCATACCAAGTATTTTGATCAAAAGCCAAGTATATGGTAGACAACGTACCTTATTTACAGCGAAGTGAACATGGCGTTCTGAAGGCTCTTCCTTTCCCACACTGTCATCATCACGATTGGAATTTTTAAACGAACCTTCATTATTTTGTTTCGAGGTAATGAAGTTGGATATCTTTTGCTGCTTATCTTCTGAAAGAGACTCGCAATTTCCAGCCATTTCCTTGTAAGGCATATTTGTCGGCAAGGACCCTGATACCCTTCCTACTTGATTTGTTATATCGGAAATCTGTATCATAGATTGTTAATAGGAGGAAGATACATTGATTAAACACCAGAGATAAACTGATACATTTTATTAAGATACATTTTATTTCCCTTTTCCTCTAATTTGACATTTTAATTCTGTAGTTTTCTACTTAAATTTTGAGACAATATAGAAAACAAGATTTTGTTGTCTTTGTGAATGTTCATCTCATATGTTCCCTAAAAATGTATATGAGCTCATGTGAAAGCTTAGCAACTTACCAAATTCAAAAGTTCATCAGCACTCATGAGACTTGGACCTTCTGGGGCCTTCGCTGTCTCGTGATCATTTTGACTCTGAGGTTCATCGCATAGATTGTCGTTATCATTTGAAAATATGGGATTAACCTACAAAATACACTAAAATGTAAAAGAGAAGCCCACAACATGAAAATAGTTTGAAATATTAGACACATGAGATGAAGTGTGAGGAACCGTGTCAGAAGTTTTGTCATTCTTAGGTCCCCATTGATAAATTTCTCTAGGTGTCACAGAAAACTGAGTTCCTAATGGGCAAGTATCATCTGGAAAAAAATCTCGAAGCAACTGCTCTCGAATAGAAGGTAACTCGTTCTGCTTTAAAGAACACAACAATTCGTCACAACTACTAGAAAAGGAAATTATAACAATAAATTTTGTGGTATACTAAAAGAATGATTATAACAATAAATTTTGTGGTATACTAAAAGAATGATTATTTGCATTAAAAAAGGGAAGATGTAATGGCTTACTTGTGACATATTTTGCAAGGTCTGCAAAATTAGCTTAGCAAATGACTCTTTAGACTGGCTTTCACTTGTATCGACCACAGAAAGTGACTTCACAGCATTTTCATTGTCTTCCTTAGATCCATAACCTGGTCTGCGATGGTCTTGTCCTAGATTAGCAACTTGTAACTTACAATCTTCAACTAACCGTAGAAACGGGTCAACCTAGTAAAAGCAGAAATTCAGAGGAAGAACTTAACTTATGAAACCTAAAATCTCAACTTTATTTGAAATCCACATTCCAAACAGTAAGATTAAGAGAAAGTCCAAAGTAAGATAAAGGAGAACCTACTTATATATCCAGTAAAGAGATATGTCAAACTAGAAGGTTAGACACATTAGTACTATGCATGAATTAGAGTAGCAACAAAAATTTTGCACGTACTACTTCACTAGTAAGGGCAACTTTAGCCCGAGGGGCAAGAGGCATGATGTTGTAGGCTTTTGCTGTGAAGATGATCATCGATGTTGCCAAAGTATAAAGGGACCTACGATGTGATGGTTTCAATTTCCCTGCAATTTGTAAAAGTTTCATTAAGTTGTAGAGATGGCCTAATGAAGGCCCACCCAAAGTGGTCATATGACTAGTAATGAAAAATATCTTTCCATCATAATATATTTCGGATGTAATTTTTTTTTTTCACTTTTTACAACCATCTTTACAGTTTTGGTCACTGAAGTCTTACCCAGCCACTTTAACCCACTAGATTACTAACCACCCCTCCACTCATATATTGAGTAAATAAACCAGATCATTTATTTAATCAATCAAAGAAAAAAACTTTTCATTTTTCTTGTTACAAAGACGAGGAGATTACCCTTAATTCTAGAATGATGCCACATGTAACTTGCAAAGGTTTTTATGGGGCTAATTCTCTGGATTCCAATCAAGATGACTAACCATTATAGGAAGTGAAAAGAATATGAGATGGAAAAGGCTTACAACTAATTGCCCCAAGTGTTCACCACAAAATTTCTAGGTAAAGAACAAAACTGGTCAGATATCACAACGTTTTCATGGCATGGTAGGATTATAAATCTGGCAAGATATCATATTAAATAAAATTTTAATAAGCTTAAAATGTTCTCTACCTCCAGTCAGGGAAATGCTTCGCAAGGAAAATGCTAGCTGGAAACTTCGAATGAGTGTTTCATGGCTGGAGTTCTATCAACACAGCATATCATAAGGAAAATTATCAAAGGGTATTCGTATATCAGTACTGGACAAATAATTATCAAATTGACAAATTCATACTGACTAATAACCATAAGCAAAGCTGAGTTCCTAATATCACAAGTTCCCATCAGAACTTTGTTACAGTTCACAAAAACTAAGAGAACTAAGGATTTCAATTCTCTCCATCATATTTAGAAGCTGAGCTGAGTTCTTCTATGAAATTAGAATATAATAAACTATCAAAAAACTGCAGCATTGTTGAAGCTCAAGGAACCATAGAGAAATTATTTAACTGAATTCCTTTGTTGCATAGACGCCATCTTTTCTGACTTTTTATATCAGCTAAATACAAGAGTTCATGATAATTCTGGGTAGTTAGAGAACTCCTGAGATGTTTAATACTTCTAATGACCCATGGGTTCCACAAAACCAGTCTGCCACTAGAACGAGGTCCAAGAGCCTCTAAGAGCCCTTCACTACGCATTAATCCAGATGTCCAAATCTGTGAGTTGCAACGTGTATTATTGCCCCTCAAGATGCAATCTTAATTGTCAAAATATATGATCCTCTACAATCAGCTTAACTCTTAAAATTAATACAATAACAAATACTTAAGTAACAAAATATAAGATAGCATTTCATCATAACTTTCAAGATGCTAAATACCCTCAAAACATTTTGTCAAGTGTACATATGGTTCGGTCATATACAATGCTTATGGGTAAGTGCCCAAGTCGGACATATTCCATAGCCTCCATATCATATTCAAAGTTTTTCATGTGGATCCAATTCCAGGGTAAACGAGGTGAGAAATTAACAAATCATCATGTTTAGAATATTATAATACATATTTGATTGTAAAACAGACGCATCAACATCATTATTATAGGAACTTTTCTAGCCAATATCCTCAAAGTTCTCATAACATGATGCAGTACATCGAGCTAGGTTAGTAATCTAAATTTGCAACCACAAGATCCTCAAAATCACAAGTCATCATTTCTTTATTCACCTCAATGGAAAGTAGTCATACTCTAGCATTTACTTGGGAATAAACCTTTGAACCATCTAATTGGTTAGCTTGAAAAACTTTCAGGCAGCTCGCAGAACTAATGAAATGGATTTTAACCACAAAATAAATTAGTTGTTGTTGCAAGCCTAAGTTATATTGTTATTTTTCATATTAATTTCCAGAGGGTTATATGTGTCTATTATAAGGGAAGGCTAACTAAATCTAGATACTAGGTAACAATAAATCTGAATAGATCCCTAGATACAAGGTAACACAATAAATCTAAATAAATCCCTAGATAGTAAATCTAAGTAACAGGAGATCCTAGATACTAGAGATTACACAAATATCTCCTAACTTAATTCTTCTACTTTAACACTCCCTTAAACTAAGTAATAGATATCATTCCGTCTCAGCTTGGCTAATAACTCATGAAACATTAACTTCTACTTTAAGGCTAAGCTTTCAACACACCCTCAAACTGAGTAATAGATATCATTCAGTCTCAACTTGGCTCTTAACTCATGAAACAATAAGTTGTGAAGTTCTTTTGTTAGCACACTTGTCAATTGAAGCCGTGAGAGCACATAACTCATGCATATTATCCTCTTGGAGCACTTCCACAGATGTTACTTGTCTCCCATATGCTCACTCCTCTTTGGGCACTTCCACAGGCATAACTTGCCTCTCTCATGCTCACTTCTCTTGGAACTTCTATTGGTGTTCCTTGCCTCTCTCTTGCTATCTCCCCTTTGGAGCACTTTCACTGGCGTTGTTTGCCTCTCTTATGCTCTCTCCTCATCATTTCTCACAACTAGAAGAACATGCCTAGGGTTTATCCCATTTTTCTTGTCGTCACGCATTGCATTCCACAAATTCCTAAACCTTAGTGGGATAGCAGTTAGATAGATCAGAGCATCTACCACAGTGCGCAGCCATAGCGGCCTTTCTTAAAGTACCGTCTGATTCTTCTATCTGGGGATTGGAGTCTAGACATAACAATTTGAAGAACTTAGTTTTGTCGCTTCCTTTTCTTTCACCGACATCCTTGGTTCCCTCCATTATTGAATACTTCAAATCTGAAGTTCGAAATCTAATGCTTTGTGATGACGATTAGAAGAATGACTTGAGATTGTTCTTGAAGTATGGTATATTAGATTCTGGGTCTTCCTTAAAAATTCTGGATTCTCAAAAATCGATGGAACAGGTGGGACTATATAATGATCCTTAAAGAAGAGAACATTATGGTTTCAAACCCACTGGCTTCTGCCTCTGTTACGCCAAAGGGCCAAATTGTTGGTGTCGTTGAATCGGCTTTGTCTGATGTTGCAATGGAAATCGCAAGTGGACCTGACGCAAGAGTCCACTCCAATGGGCTTTTGATGCTGCAAGGAGACTTTTACTCAGCCGCACATTGAAGTTCAAGGCTTCAAGAGTTAAAGGAATTGCAAGTGGAAACGCAAATGGACCACTGATTTCGTCCCTTAATGTTACACTTCAATTCTCAACCAGTTGAATGCCAAAATTGCTTCTCACGCTTCTGGTGCAAATGGGCTTCACACATGAAACTGCGACTACAGCTACAAGCTTCTGCGATAGTTATGTATATCATAAGCAGACCTTGACAGTCCCAATAATGTTCTTATGCAAGTGGTTGTCGGGATGAGGTTGTTCTTCCTCTATTACAAGATTTGGAAGGACCTTGGTCACGGTGAAATATTGGCAGCTGTGAAGTCTCTAAATAATACTTGATCAAGGTGAGTGATCAAGTGCTAATGAAGGCTTCACTCATAAATTAGACTTTTCAGGCTAGAAAGGCTCTGATACCAAAGGCTCTGATACCATGTTGCAAGTTTAAGTTATCTAACTATATTTCATATTAATTTTTATTGAATTACCTATTTATAAAAGGCTATTATCAATAAAAGTCTGATTTTAGAGTCCAAGATAATTTGCAACAGGTACTTATCAATGGAGTCACCTTCAACTATTATCAATGTAAGGAGCATGCGTTTTTTAACAAATTCTTTTGAAGAATATTACCAGCTGATGCAAACTAATGAAAAGTATCCTTAAAATTGTCAAGATATCTATTTACTGTGCATGATAAGAAAATATCACTATCTTGTAATTGACTAACCTAGTGGCTGCCAGACTACTTTTTATAAGTAATTTTCTCTCTCTAACATACCATAGTCATAAGAATGATTGATGCTACCGTAGCTGCCAAAATTGTAGTCAGCACCAAATGAAGGAAAAAAGAAAGAAAAGAAGGTTCACAACTTGGTGTCAGAAACCAAAGCATAAGATATAAATACTACCTTACAGGGAAATCTAGACTATATTCCTCAGGGCTGCAGACAAAATATACTAATTCCGTATAATGATTGAACAGATAATACTAAATTTACCTTAGTCCGAGCAAATAGCAACACAAGGCAATAAGTATGAGCAATTGCTTCATAGTTTTCAGGTTCATTGAGTGGGGAGATAGATTGTGCCCATATTGATGACAGAAGATTGGTAATCTGGCGGCTGCTAAGCCTAAGGGACGTTGTCTGAAGATTTAGTTCAACAAAATGATAATATTAAACCACGAGGGAACAATAATTGAGGAATCTTTAATTTAACAATAATAAAAAGACAAAACACATACCGGTTCCTTTTCTGAACTTCCCAAAGGTTTCTCGTCAGCAACTGTACTAGACGACTTTTTCATACTATAAGCTCGGCTGTAACCAGACTGCAATGGACTCTCCTCTTCTATCATTGAACCTGGAACTGACATTGATGGATCCCTTTTCCCCGAGTGAACTCGACTGTAACTTGACTTCAGTCTGTTTAAAATGGAGTCACCTTCAACTTTCGTAGCCTGTTGATTAGGTCTTGCGTCCATCTTTTGGAACATGTTCTCCTGTAGAGAATAAGGCTCATCTTTCACTTTCTGAAAAAGCGCCGCTGAAGAGGAGAACACTGACACAGTTCTTGAGAGAGTCCTTTGAATATGAGTAGGCTTTCCAGAGTGGGGTACAGAAGCATGAGGACGTGGGCAGACAGATGATGGAACAAGAACAACAGAAAATATGCGGTGAGCACCAACCCTAGTTTCATGGTCTGAGCAGACCATTGCAAGAAGTAATTGATGGAATAACGCCTCAGGAAAGGCCTGCAAAACATTTCAAGTCTAAAACGGCTGGGTAGAAAGGGAGGAAAAGAAAAAAAATGGTGAAGAGTAAGACTGAACCACAGTCTAAGGAATTCAGGGAGAAAAAATATTAGATGCTCTTGCCTTATCTTTATACACAAGATTTGGTATTGACGCCACGATCTGAGATGTACGGTAGACAGTAGAAATTAATGTTCTGGACATAACAGGAATATTTGACAAGTTTTCCAGCATGGCAGCCATCATGTCTAGAATAAGACCAGCATCTCCTACCTAATCAACATTGCAGGAAAATCAACACGAAATCCACAACAATGTTAAGAAGTTAGAAAGGTTATAATAATTTAAATTAAATTGAGAAGATTTCAAACATAGTCATTCATAGTGTGCATGCGAAAGTCAAAGGCAACGACTTAAGATCTTCATGACTGTATTACATCTAAATTTACAACGGAAAGACCTTGCCTTTAAATAGGCGTTTTCAGGTAACCTGCAAAACTAGTAAAGAATTTGTAATGACCGGTATGACGGGTATCTACAGCCTAACAACTGCTCTTTTATACGGAAACTGCTAGCAATTTAATATGAAGAAATAGGTTGCATCCGTGTACATGAATCCTGCGTCAAAAAATGATTAAGAGAATCTAGAGAAGCACAAATGATAGCAAAATTACCTTTCGTGACAACTCCACAAGGCATGCATCAACTGATGCTTGGTGTTTTCGGTTCCACTCAACAACTTCCGCTCCCAAGTTACCATCATCAAGGGAGCAATGTATACTTTTTCGAAGATGTCTCATCATATCACCTAGTGCATTAATTATGGCCACTGAGGGTTGGGCATTTGTTTGCTGAGCAAGGGAGGTGGCAATATTAATAATGTCAATTTGCATGGCAGGATCTTTTAGAACATTCTTGTGATCGAGGTGCTTGATTAAAATTGCAAGCATAAAGTGTGAGTTGTGCCCTGTAAGAAAGAAATGAACCATGAAAATCACTAGTACGATTATAGAAATATAGAAAGAAGTTGGAAGTCGTAGTTTAGATCTCAAAGTCCGCAAACTTCTTGAAAAATCTTGAAGAGGAGGAAAATAATACCCAAATTCTCCATAATTATTTGCATATCCAACAAGACAGAAAGACCAAGCCCAAGTTTTGGAGACCAAAGATTGCCAGTATCAAAATAACGGAAGAAACATTCCAAGACACGTCGTATAGTTGTAGCTTCCTTGGCCAACTTAGCAATGTTATGTAGGCATACCCTTGCCCAAAATTCTGGATTCTTTACATCTTCTCTGTTAGATATAAGAATGTTATTAATTGAAAAATCAGATATTTTTAGTCTAAGAAGCACGAACACGGATGCAGGATACGAATATAAGAAGAAACAACCAGGACACAACATAGACAAAATTTAGATGTACATAAAATCCAATAAGTCATTCGGACCACTTAAACTTAATGAAAACAAAGCCCAACATGCAACAAACTACCCATTAAAAATCCACAAAATAAATTTTATAGAAAACTGTAATTAAAGGAAAAAAAAACCTAACCTTAAAAAACTCATCTCCCCTGATTGTAATTTATAAAAAAAGAAAAAGGAACACGCAACTTCGCTTGTTAAAAACATGTCAAGAGCGTGTCCGATACTGACCCTTCTCCTATATTGGCGTATCCATGCTTCATAGAATATAGTTAACAGTATAGTTTTGTAGTTGCAAGACATGAACTTACGGAGATACATTCATTTCCCCCTTTTCAGTTACTATCATCCTCCACGAAGACATCCTTGCCAAGTGTTCCTGTGAACGGGGAACTGCTTCACCGCTTGCATTCTGAGTATCTTGCCCGTCTTGGGAAGAACTGGAAGTACTTTTAAAGTCTCCATAATTATCCAACACAACAGAAATGACCTAAAATTGACCACCAACATAAGAAATTATAACAAGTAGAGCAGAATATCTAGAATAAACAAGAGAACAAT
This sequence comes from Cucurbita moschata, assembly GCF_002738365.1. NCBI lineage: Eukaryota > Viridiplantae > Streptophyta > Magnoliopsida > Cucurbitales > Cucurbitaceae > Cucurbita > Cucurbita moschata. The sequence goes on along the minus strand of NW_019268547.1, from coordinate 1,924,584 downwards.
CAGAGATCAACATATTTCTCACAGCCCACTACCGTAAGGAAATTATCTGTTCATGTCTAGGAACTACAGCGAGAAAATGATGATAATGCGATAAATGAAAAGCTACTTACATTGTCAAATTCTGTTGATATATTGGAAAATTCACCCATAAACCAAACCTGCAGATGAAACATTCAGATAAAAATAATTATTTCCAGAAACAGTTGCATTAAAGAGATACATATGAAATGCGATTTAAAAGGTGAAAGGCACATGAAAAGAGCAGACATTGGAAAGGAAAACTTAGTTCAGGACAACAATTTGTTTTTTGGGTATTCTCAACAATATATTCTCACGGTGTCTCAACAGTATGTTCTTACGTTGGGTATTCTGAACATTTCTCCTTTCACAATCAACTTGGGCTAAACATTTGGGTTGCCAAAAAGAACAGCGGCATTTGCCACAAATTAGAATGTTTGATGGAGAATTGAAGTGAGGTGTTATACCAGTATTCTGTCCAATGCACCCATATTGCCAAAGCGATTTTCTTAAAGCGAAGTATCCAAAATAGATCTCAAGGAAATGGTTAACCACCACTTTCTACCCATCAGATTCTTGTGCGAGTGGGATGAAGTTCGAAGAGCTTTAGCCAAATAAGCACATAAACACACTGTTCCAAAATTTTTCAATTTCGTATTTTGTGGAGCCTTATCCCTGTTAAAAAGTAGCAACTGCCAACAAAGTGATAGCCATTTTAGAGTTAGGAAGTGGGTGTACTTTTGTGATCAATCACCACCAGCACACGCCTTCTGAGCAGTAACGCTTCAATAAATAGACTATTAGGTCTTCTTACACCATAGTTAGTACGAGTAAAGGCTACGGCAAGCCCGCTAGTTTCATTGTCATTTAATTGTCTCTTTTGAGACAGACCTCACAACCTTGAGCTTAAATTTGATTCAGGAGTACCTAGCTTGGAATTTTCATATTATTTAGTAAAGCATTTTAATTAGATAAAATTATGAAAAAGGTATCTTACTAATTATAATATATCTGGTTCCTGTTCTAATTCCTAATAATCTCGTAAACAGAATAGATAGGTTTCTGATTTCGAGTCTAGACAACTCCTAGTAAACAATATCAAAAGAATGAAATTTCCATTCCAATTAATTTCATTTTGATTCCTTGAAAGTAAACGGCAACTAAACATCAAATAGAGTATTCTAATAAATATATCTTCAAGTTTTTCAATTTAATCAAAACCAGAAACTGAATGATTGATTTTAGCATGGGTACCACATGCTTCATTAAAAATAAGTTGTCGATAAAAGAATTGTTGGTATAAGCATGTTTATGCAATCTTACGGTTTCTAACAGATTGAAAGGCCAACACATGAAGTACGTGCATAAAGATTACATAGTAATACATCCAAATAAACAGTGCGGATTACCATAGCTGAGAGGGCTTGAAGGCTAGCACAACGCATCTGTTTTTCTGTCCCTTCCTCTCCTAACTCTTGAGCTATAAGGCAAAGTTTGGGAATCATTCCATCTAAGTTAAACATATAGGTACTGTCCCTCTGCATAGTTAATAAATGTACATAAGTATAAGAAAAGTTTACAAGGAATAATTGTAAGTCAATTCATCACACCCTTCCAAAAATAGATCAAACAGCATTCTGAAAAGGTACAATTCTGGTAATCCTTACCTGGTTATTGACAAAATCAAAGAGTGCCTGGCATCCTAACATTCGCATTTCATTATGACGTGCTTGATCCAGTAGAATGTGGATGATGCCAAGCAAGCTACTTGCAAATAGAGGCCTGCAATAGTTATATATGCCAATTAAAACTTTCAAATGCTTGTAAGTATTATATTTTGAGGTTAGGACACTTCATAAATCAATAAGCGTGCTTATTATCCACCATCCAATTCTCCATACATCGCAAATGGTTTCCAGAAAATTTGTTCCGAAGAAAAATAACTTAACCTACAGTCACAAATGGCTAAAAAGATATCATGATTTATAAAATTTAACTAAATAATTTCATTTTACATATGAATCACAACATCTTGATAAAAAAAAGTGAAATTACGCGAAACGATTGATTTGATATCCATTGACAAGGAAAATACATGTGCATGAAACAGACACTCGAGGTAATTATGAAATGCAAAAGATTCACACACTGTAACTTCATCAACTATCTATCTATATTACCAAAAGCTTTAAAAAATTCATTTCCTACAATATTTGGAAACTTCTTTCATGTCTTATCGATGACCATTCATGATAAATATTGTTCTCTTGTTATCCAATATCAATATCGACAGTACCCTTGTAACCAAAAGTTATGTCTACCTCAATTGATAACAAGACTAAGACTTTGTGCTCAAGAGTAACCAATGCACAATCATTGGTCATAGAACAAAGTAACTCCTAAAGACTGTGCTCAAGGTAATCTAGAAATCTATACTAACAAGCCTTCCGAAAAAGACAATTTACTGGGGCATATGAAAAAGACAAACTTCTAAATATTTGTGCCAGTGCTCATTTTATGTCAGTGTCATGAAAAGGTTCTACTTGATTAAAAAAACCAGTGATATGGCTGAGATGTAAGCATGTATTAGCAACTTGTACTACTCAACAAAATTTAGCTTTTCTGGTGCAAAGCTGATAGCTATCTCACAGAAAGATCCAGGAAAATGATATTCATGTTCAAAGATTTCACTGCCATTACAAAATTAAATAAGGAACTCACATTTGCTCTTTACAAGAAAATAAAAGCTTTCTGTAGATACATATGATGACTTTAACCGAGTTCAATTGCTCGTTTCTCAATTCCCTGTAAAATCTCTGCTCAAGATAAGTTGTAATCTGCAAAAAAAATAAAATATTAAGAGAAGAAAATAAGGTGTTATAAATACAAATCATGAAAGGACTATGATCTCCATACCCGAGGGACCAAGCAATGGATATATCATAATGAAAAACAGCTGAAGCATGCCAAAAAAAATTAAATAGAGAAGATTGAACCAAAGAGATGCTTAACCTCTGATATTGGGAATTAAATTTTAATTGGGAGAGAGGAAAAACAAGAGCATCCAAATCAAACATTTAGCAAGGCCAAGTAAACAGTAGAATTGCTACAGTGGAAATCAAGTAATGATACACAAAGTCCGAGTTTGACAATTAAGTTCCCCATGGACCTTAAAATTATCAACTCTTCTATCATATGATTTCTCAAGGGGAAAAAATAACGTAAAGGGATGGAGAAATCTGCCAAGCTTGATTAATATCAACATAGTTCTGCACCGCCTTCCATATTGAAGGATTCCATAACCTCCTTGTCAATAGCAGTTCAATCTACATAGCAATTACTACACATTATCTTTGCCTCTAGATACATGAGACAGAGAATAACAAATTTTTGTATCATAAATAATAATCTTAGAACAGGGAACCAAGATATTAATGAAAATAAAATTCAGGTAAGCGGCACCTTGGGAACCCGAAAAGGGTTTTTTGATGCATATTCACATAATTTACCGATCATCCTTTCATTAGGTTCATCACCCTGCGAAAACATGATGCGAAGGTTCAATATCAGAACTGGATTCTGAGAAGCGAACATATAGTTCTTTCAGGCACAAAAACAGTAATATAAACACAAAATAGGAGGTCAACATAAAAACCAACCAAGAAACACGAGGAATGAAAAATGTAGTTTATTTAGAGATGGAGAAAGAACCGGAGAGCGAGGGAAGATGTCCCTAAGCAGCTTCTTGTAGCGCTTGATTGGCTGCCTGGACCTGGTACTCAATGCAGGGCAAAAGAAACACAGAGTTCCACATACGGGCAACACCTGGCGCGAAACCATTCCCGTTGGCAGGAGAAGGAATTCTCAAATTTATTTTGCCCTTAAACAACGAAATACATTCGCTAGGCAAGGATAGAATGCGAAAACGAAGGGAGATTCGAAGAACGCTGCAAGCTCTGGGAGGAGGACCCGATCGAAACGGGGTTGGATTGGATTGGCCTTTCCCTCGGAAAGCTGTGAAAAGGGATTGACGTCCGGTTCCGGTATGTGATCTCCGAGACCTCCACCGAAACAAAAATGGCGGACATCAAAATCATTTTATACCTCCATCATGCACTCCCCTCCATTTTCGGCTATTTGATCTCCTGGTTCTTCGCTTTCGCAACCCTACACCTATCGTTCTCATTCCTCTCTTCATAACTACCAAATTAGGTACAGTTATTTTCCCGCTCCCTCTAGTTTTCTGGTTTTTAATTATTATGTTTTTTTCTTTTCTTTTTTTTTTGGTTTCTTTAATACTCTCTTGATTTTTTTTTTCTTTTATCTTTTATGGTTCATTCTCTAAAACTATAAAATAAAAAAGATTTTTTTTTTTCATTTTATGAGCATGACCAAATATGGATATAGCTCTAGTCGCTTCAAGAAGAACTAGAGACCAATTTCATACCGTTTTCGTGGTTTGTATTTCGAGTTATAATCTTTCAAAGTTTGCTGAAAAATGTGTTCTTCGCCAAAACTAACCTATAAAACTTTTTATTGGTTGGGACGTTCTAGACCTTATTTGATTTTTTTATGAAACTTGTTGGAAATCTCATATGAAATGTGTGTAAGAGTTGGTAGGAGGGGAAATGATTAACTATAGCCTTCAAATTTAGAAGAAACTCGAGTAAGGAAGACCCATAATCTAAAAGGTTTAAACTCGTGTTGTAGGAATCCTCATGTTAGGGATAGTTGATCGTTTATTAGACATTTGCCTTACATTATGGCTTACCATATTTGCCCCTTTATTACACGCAAATATATTGTATTCATTTATTATTCTTTCCATATTATTTGTAATTTACCATAATTCTCTATACCGTAAGTAAATGATTATAAATAGAGAACTACAGTAAATGATTATAAATAAAGAATTTTCACCCCCATTTAGGTGCGGTGGTTTCAGCAAACATTTTCATGGTATCATAGCTTTTTATGGTTTAACTACCGTGATCCTTTCTTCTCTATGGCTTCCGAATCCTCTTATCATCTTCTTCCTTTCAACACTTTAATCTATATGATTACCATCAAACTTTCTTCATCCAATTATCTTCTTTGGAAAAGCCAACTTCTCCCTCTCCTTGAGAGTCAAGACATGTTGGGCTATGTTGATGGAACTATGCTCCACCACCTCGCTTTGAACTAGAAACCTCCTCGACACTCAACCCCAAATATTTGGCGTGGAGAGCAGCCGATCAACGACTTCTCTATCTCCTGCTCTCCTCTCTCACCGAGGAAGCCATTGTTGTTGTCGTTGGTCTCTCCACTGCACGTGATGTTTGGCTTGCATTGGAAACTACGTTCAACCATCATTCAAAAGCTCGTGAATTGAGACTCAAGGATGACTTGCAACTGATGCAACGTGGCATTAAATCTGTTGCTGAGTATGCCCGTGCCTTCAAAACAATTTGTGATCAACTTCATGTCATTGGTAGACCCGTCGAGGACATTGATAAAGTGCACTGGTTTCTTCGTGAACTTGGCACCAATTTTTCAGCTTTTTCTACTGTTCAGATGGCTCTCACCCCTATCCCTTGTTTTGCTCAGCGCTCCCTTGAGTTTGTTGACTCTGGCAATTCGGAGGAAAATGTCGACGAAAAAACTAGCCGAAGGTTTCTTTGAAAGAAAAAATAGCGGAAGTAAAAGGAGAGAGGGAGAGATTTGCTAAAGACTCAATGTTTTATTTCTCTTCGGTTGAATTCTTTAAATAACAAACCTAATTACAAAAATAGAAAAACTAATTACAAAAATAGAAAACTGGGCGAAGACTTCGCCCAAAATTGGCAAAAAATGGCAGCTAGAATTAAGCTCTTCCATTGGCGTGAATTCAGAAGTTTTGAGACGTCAAAACAACCTAACTAAATGTAAGGAACATAGCTTTTATTTAACAATCTCCTCCTAAAAGTTGTGCTATATCTACCTTATTATTTGAACTCCGATCTTTGAGCGTAGTTCTTCAAATTTTACCCGCGCCAGGGACTTGTGAAAATGTCTCCAAGTTGTTCCTCCGTTCGGATGAAATCAATCTTGATGAGCCCTTGATCTGCACATTCTCGGATGTAGTGGAATTTGATTTCTATGTGCTTGCTCCGGTCGTGCAAAACTGGATTTTTGATCAGGGAGATTGTAGCTTTGTTTTCTACGTATAGCATTGGTGGATCGCTTTCTCTCCTGATGAGTTCTTCCATCAGTCGCGCAAGCCAGACCCCTTGTGTTGCTGCCATCGAAGCGGCGATGTATTCTGCTTCGTAGGAAGACAAATCAACTACCTTCTGTTTTGTTGATTGCCAGCAGATCGCGCCGTCTGAGAGGAAATAGATCATTCCGCTGGTGCTCTTACGATCATCAACGTCACCGGCCATGTCACTATCACTGTAGCCGACCAGCTTGAGTTTCTCCTTTCCTCTCCCTGCGCAGTATCTTACACCCCAGCCTCTGGTTTCGGCTACATAGCGCAGGATGCGCTTGACAGCCACTAGATGCTCCTCCCTAGGTGCTTCCATAAACCTACTCACATATTCAACATAATAAGTAAGATCAGGACAAGTGTTTACTAGATAGCGCAGACTCCCGATAATGCTGTGGTAATTGGTGGAGTCGACTGTCGTCATAGTGCCGACCTTCCTTAGTTGGAGCCGGGCCTCCATTAGCGTTCTTGTAGAATTATTGTCCACAAGCCCAGTTGTGTCCAGCAGCTTCTTCGCGTATGCACTTTGGCAGATGGAGATGCTGGTAGAATTCTGTTGCACCTCGATGCCGAGGTAGTAGCTGAGCACGCCGAGATCGCTCATCTCGAAGTTCTTTGACATCTCCTTCTTGAACCTTCCGAGGACTTTCACGTCGCGTCCAGTGATTATGAGGTCGTCGACGTACACTCCCACGATCAGTCGCTGCTTGCCATGGTCGTGCGTGTGCATGCCATGCTCAGAGGCACAATGCTTGAATTTTAGTGACAGTAGGGTACTGTCGAGCTTCGCGTTCCAGGCTCGTGGGGCTTGTCGAAGCCCGTAGAGTGCCTTGTGCAGACATAGTACTTTATCGGGGTTGTCGTTGTCCAGGAAGTCAGGTGGTTGTCGGACGTAGACGGTCTCCTTCAACTCTCCGTTAAGGAAAGCAGACTTCACGTCCATATGGTGAACCTCCCAAGAGTAATGTGCCGCAATTGCCAGTAAAAGACGGACGGATTCTAACCTTGCCACTGGCGCAAATACCTCTTCGAAGTCCACTCCTTGCTTCTGGACATAGCCCTTCGCCATCAGACGGGCCTTATGCTTCATAACTTTTCCTTTTTCGTTGCGCTTTAGTTTGAAGACCCATTTGAGCCATATGGCTCGGTGTCCCCGCGGCATATTCTCCAGACTCCACGTCTGGTTCTCGATGATGGATGTCATCTCCTCCTGCATTGCCTTCAGCCAGCATGGGTTCCTTTCTGCTTCAGCGAAGGTGTTCGGTTCATCTGCACTGATGGCATGCAGTTCGACCACTTCTTCGAGCTCGCGCGCTGCCAGTCCAGGTTGTTAACCTCCTCCCACTAGGTCGTCCATCCTCCGATACCTGGCCTCTAGATCAGCATCGTGATCAGCATCCAGCATCGAATCCGCAGTCCGTGGTGTTGCGAATTCCACTGGTTCAGGGGTTGCACCTGCTTGCGGCGGCGACGGCTCCTGATGCTGGGCTCCTCCTTCTTCCGGCTCGGTGATAAGGTACTCCACCATGAATTGATTTGAATTATGGTCTGCCTTGATCACAACATTCCACTACCAGAAGGTGCTTTCGTCAAAGACGACGTCGCGAGACACGTGAGCTCGCCCCCCTACAGGATCATAGAGTCTATATGCCTTGCTCCCGGGTTCATAACCGATGAAGACGACCTTCAGCCCCCTGGGATTGAGCTTGGCGAGGTGGGAACGTGTTACCTTCATGTATGCGACGCAGCAAAACATGCAGAAATGATGTACCGCTGGCTTTTTGTTGTACCAGGCCTCATATGGCGTCTTCCCGTCGAGGCTTCGGGTTGGTGACCGATTGAGGAGATAGACGGCCGTCATTACTGCCTCTCCCCAGAATCTCCCAGGCATCCCGGTCGTCATCAGCAATGACCTCGCTGTCCCGACGATGGTCTGATTTTGGCGCTCCACCACTCCGTTCTATTGGGGGAGTAGGACGCCGTTAGGTGTCGTTGTATGCGGAACTCGTCGTAGTACTTACCGAAACTTGCTGAGGTAAATTCTCCGCCTCGGTCTGTGCACAACACTTTCATCTTCTTCTCATATTCGGCCTCTGCTTGCACTTTAATGCTCTTAACCGCCTCTGCCGCCTCACTTTTCGCTTGCGCAGAGTCAGTCACATGAAGCGGCTTTTGTCATCGACTAACAGAAGGAAGAGACTCTTACCACCTGGGGTCGTCGGCTTGATGGGCCCGCACATATCGCCGTGTACAAGTTCCAACGGCTCATCGGCGCGGTAGGATGTTCGAGGCGGAAAGGGTGTGCGCCTCTGTTTGCCGATGAGGCACCCGTCGCACAGCTTGTTTACGCCTTTGATTGCTGGCAAACCGTGCACCAACTCCTCCTTCTGTAGCTTTTCTAGAGCAGGAAAGTTTAAGTGCCCGTACCTTGCGTGCCACCTCCAAGATACCTCTTCAGTCTTGGCCGAGAGGCTAACGGGTTGCTCTATCTCTAACTCCAGGATGAAAAGATGGTTTGTCGTGCGCCGAACCTGCGTGAGCAACCGTCGTTGATTATCGCAGATTTTGAGTAGCCCGCGCTCGATAGAAATGAAGCACCCTGTCTCATCGAGTTGACCCAGGCTCACAAGGTTAGCCTTGAGCCTCGGGATGAAGTAGACGTCGGTCAGCTTGCGGTGCTTGCCTCCCTTGCTGACGAACAGGATGGTGCTGCACCCTTCGATCTCGACGACGGAGCAGTCGCCAAATTTCACCGTTCCGCGAATCCCCGAGTCGAGCTCGAAGAACGCAGATGTAGCCCTGGTCATATGGTTTGTTGCCCCTGTGTGTTGAGGATCATCGCCAGTGCTCGTGCTGCTCGTCCCTCTCGCCAATCTGAGCGAACACTCGCTCCTCCTCCAGTTCGACATCGTCGTCGATTAGCTCCACCTCCGTGGATTTGGAATCGAAATTGGGGACGCATGCACTTACCATGAAGAGAGTTGGCTCGTCCTCCTCGGATTGAGCCACATGGGCCTTCTCGGTTTTCCTAAGCTTGCTCCAGCGCTCAGGTGACCTCTCTTCCCTCCTGCAGTTCGAGCACTGGATTGGCCGGCCATTCGGTCGACTCCTTCTTTTGATCCCCATCTTTCCCACACGTGCGCCCGCGAGTTTTTCATGGCTTCTTACCGCCTTTGCGGCTGGAAGACCCGTTGCTCTCGCCGGTGTTGTCGCGGAGCTTTAGGCGTGCAAGTCATTCCTCCTCAGTGAGGAGTAAACGACCCTCCTTGTTGACAGCTGAAGCGGTATTTTTCTTACACTGCTCGACGTTACGCAGTCTTCCGGTCACCTCTTCCACCGTTAGATAGTTCACGTCAAGCAATGTCTCGATTGAAATCGCGACTTGCTCGAGGTGATCGAGGACGACCTGCAACATCTTCTCCACGATTTCTGTCTCGCTGATGCTGCTGCCACCGAGAGTGGTGATGCTGTTGGCGAGCCCCGTGATCCGCATTGAAAAATCATCGACGGATTCGCCGTCCAATCCCGACGAGATTTGATTCCCTCCCAGGGCGATTGCACGGTAAGCTTGGTGGAGAGAGACGCCAGCGTTACACAGTCTTCTGGTCACCTCTTTATGGCGATGATGGAGATGCCAGCACACGACGGCGGCGTGGAGGAGTGAGTGAGCCTACACGGTATGGACCCCACGTTGTGTGTGTTTTCACGCTTTGCATTTTCTTCTACTCGAACCTGAGACTTGTGTGTTGTTAGCTCGACGCTCTATTCAACTTGACTGTTAATAAGATTGGCTCTTCTATAATGATATACCACCGATCGCTTCAACTTGGCTTTGATACCACTTGTTGACTCTAGCAATTCACTCTGGCAATTCCGAGGAAAACGTCGACGAAAAAATTGGCCGAAGGTTTCTTCGAAAAAAAATAGCGGAAGTAAAAGGAGAGAGGGAAAGATTTGCTGAGATGTTTTATTTCTATTAAGTTGAATTCTTTAAATAACAAACCTAATTACAAAAATAGAAAAACTAATTACAAAAATAGAAAAGTGGGCGAACACTACGTCCAAAATTGGCAAAAAATGGCAGCTAGAATTAAGCTCTTCCATTGGCGTGAATTCAGAAGTTTTGAGACGTCAAAACAACCGAACTAAATGTAAGGAACATAGCTTTTATTTAACAAAGTCCGTTGACTCCACTCCTACAACATTCACAGCCACTAATCGTGGTCGCACCCATGGAAGCCACCATTCTTCTTCTAGCAACCAGCAAGGTCATTCTTATTTTCACAAAAACAACTCTTCCAATCGAGGACGAACCCACTCAGGTCAGGGTCGTCGACCACCTCACTGCCAAATATGACGCAAAGAGGGCCATTAGGTTGATCGCTGCAACAAACGGTATGTTCGACCTAATTCTACTCATGCTCACCTTGCTAAAACCTTCAACACGTCTTGTTCTATTGCTAGACCCGATGCTGCTGATTAGTTTTTGGATACTAAGGCTTTGGCCCATATGACCGTCGACCCATCTATTTTGGATCAATCTAAAAATTACACGAGTAAGGACTGTGTGATTGTAGGAAACGGTGCATCCCTACCCATTACCCACATCGGTACTCTTTCTCCTGTTCCAAATATTCACCTATTAGATGTCTTGGTTGTCCTTCATCTCACTAAAAATCTTCTTTCAAGCAGTAAATTAACTTTTGATTTTCCTCTCTCCGTTACATTTACTCTTCTTACTGTCCAGAATCGTCAAACAGGAGGAAGGGTGGTGGCAACCGGTAAAAGAGATGGAGGGCTATATGTGCTAGAGCACGGCAACCTTGCTTTTATTTCAATACTTAGAAACAAATCTTTACGTGCTTCATATGATTTATGGCATGCTCGCCTGGGTCATGTGAATCATTCTGTTATTTCTTTTTTAAAAGAAAAGGTCATCTTTCTCTTATGTCTTTATTGCCTTCTCCATCACTATGTAATACTTGTCATCTTGCGAAAAGTCATCGATTGCCTTATTCCCACAATGAACGTAGGTCGTCTCATGTGTTAAATCTTATTCATTGTGATCTTTGGGGTCCTTCCCCTCTCAAATCAAATTTGGGTTTTCTTACTATGTTATTTTTATTATGACTATTCTTGATTCAGTTTTACCCTTTAAAATTTAAATCTAATTTCTTTGATATTTTACTTCAATTTCAAAATTTTGTGGAAAATCAATATTCTTCTCATATCAAGGTATTCCAAAGCGATTGAAGTACCAAATTTACTAGCACTTGTTTCAAAACTCATTTACGTACTCCTGGCATCCACCATCAACTCTCTTGTCTATATACACCTGCTCAAAATGGTCGTGCTAAGAGAAAACACCGTCATGTGACTGAGACTGGCTTGACCCTTCTCTTTCACTCCCATCTTTCTCCTCGTTTTTGGGTTGACGCCTTCAGCACAGCAGCTTATATTATCAACCGGTTGCCTACTCCACTTCTTGGAGGTAAGTCACCCTTTGAACTCCTCAATGACTACTCTCCGCATTATGACAATTTTCATCCCTTTGATTGTCATGTTTATCTTTACTTGCGTGATTATATATCTAACAAACTTTCTCTCCATAGCATTCCTTGTATTTTTTTGGGTTATAGTCTTGCTCATAAAGGGTTTCGCTCTCTTGATCCCGCTACCACTAAGCTATATATCACTCGCCATGCTCAATTTGATGAAACTCACTTTCCTGCTATTCTTAGCTCCTAGGCCCAACCTCTTTCCTCTCTTCATATTTCAAATTTCTTGGAACCATATCTTTATCATATTGATTCATTCCCCTACCACTTTATTATCGCACATTCCTCGATCCAGTTCATCCCCGTGTGATATTTGTTATGACCTTGTGGATGAGTCTGTGCAGGTTGATACTTCTCGTGTAGGTTATGCTTTGCCACCCTCGACTTCTAATCCGACCTCTATTGAACCTATTGTTGATTCCTCTTCTTTGGGCTCTCATCCTATGATCACACGAGCCAAAACTGGTATATTTAAGACTCGTCATCCAGCAAATATTGGTATTTTTGACTCATCTAGACTTCTTTCTGCTCTTCTTGCATCCACTGAGCCAAAAGGATTCAAATATGCGGCTAAGAATCTTGCTTGGGTTGCTGCCATGGATGAAGAAATTCGAGCTTTAAAGAAAATGATACTTGGACTTTGGTTTCTCGCCCTACCAACACCAACATCGTGGTCTCTTATGGGTGTTTCATATTAAATATTTTCCTAATGGATTCGTCAAGCATTTCAAGGCTCGTCTTGTTGCCAAAGGGTATACTTATTGTTAGATGGAATTAGTCAAGTTGTTAAGCTATTCATCCTTATTAGGAGTCAACCTGAATAGTTTATTTTAGTAGAGTCTTTGTAAGAGCTATTTATAGGATTTATTTCAGCTTAAATAGAAGCGCTCAGCTTAGTAAAACACAAGCCACAGTAAAGCAGTTCATTATTTCAGTTGTCCCTATATTATCTTCTTTGAGTAATAATAATTTCATATTTATTCACATCTTTGAGCGTGAAATATTGTGACAGTTGGTATCAGAGCCAAGTTGATACGGTTGAAATTATTACTCAACGAGATGAATGGTGGAAGTGCTTCTATGGGTATAGCTATGGAAAAGCTTGTTGGCAATAATTAGAATTATTGGAAGTTATGTATGGAAGCTTATCTACAAGGACAAGATTTGTGGGATTTAATTGAAGGCGATGACACAGAAATACCAGCAGACACTCCACAAAATGCTGAATTATGCTGAAAATGGAAGATCAAATGTGAAAAAGCCTTATTTACCTTGCGAACTCTTATAAGCAAGGAATATATTGATCATGTTCGTGATTTAAAGTCACCAAAGCAAGTGTGGGAAACCCTTCAAAAGTTCTTCACTAAGAAAAATACAGCTCAATTGCAATTTCTAGATAATGAACTAACTGTGATAACTCGAGGTAATTTTTCTATTGAAGAATATTTCTTGAAAGTGAAAAATCTATGTTTTGAAATTTCAGAATTAGATGCTGAGGAGCCAGTGAGTGATGCTCGATTACGACATTATCTTATTCGTGGATTACGAAAAGAATTTATGCCCTTTGTTTCCTCAATACAAAGGTGGGCAAATCAACCTACAGTAATTGAACTGGAGAATCTTCTTTCCAATCAGGAAGCCTTGGAGCAAATGACTAGCAGCAACGAGTTTTCTCCAAAGTTAGAAGATATGTTATATTTCAAAGATCAAAGGAGACAGAACTTTCATTCAAAGCCTTCATCAAGCAATGCGAATCAATTCAGAAGTGAGGAGTCGTCAAAGAAGCCATTTAAAGCTTGCTACAGGTGTGGAAAACCTGGCCATTTTAAACGAAATTGTTAGGTGAAAGTGGTGTGTCATCGTTGCGGAAAGCCAAGCCATATTAAGCCAAATTGTCGAGTCAAAATGCAGGAATCAGAAGCAAATGCTGTACATGTAAGAAAAAATTCTTCAGATCCAATTTGGGAATACTGCTTAACCACTGAGGTTCTTGATCAGCCAACAAAGTGACTTCAGCCGTATATCAAGATGATGTCTCTACAGATGATCAAAATCCTAATTCCACTACTTACGCTTCTGAATTTGATTCCCTCCAAATTCTGCCTCTGAACTCTCTTTTTTTCTCTGATGCCAACTCTGTCGCCCGTCGTGACCCTCCTGTTTATTCCACGACTTTGGATTTGGGATTCGACGAAAATGAAGATTTCGAGCTAACCTTTGGCGATCTTGACGATCCTTTCCTTTCCTCTAAGGCTGACATTTCCTCATCTCCGAAGATTTGGATCAAACTACCAATTCGCTAGACTTGCAGGCTGACCGAGAAGCTTCTGGGGGCGCTGCTGTTCGTGCTTGCAGCTTTGCATGCTCTCCAGGATCCGGAAGCTCTGCGGTTTCATGCAAGCAGACCCCCAATGAAGGTGAGTTTCTAAACTATCAATCTTCTGAATTAAGAACCGCAGGTAGCGAGTGTTTTTCAACCCATTCTAGTGGATGGGACTCAAAGAGTCAGAGGATTGTAAATTGTTCTTCCCCAAAGCATGGTGGCAGTAGTAGTGATCATGAATTCTCAAGCGAGCCAGCATCGTCTCACGGCTTGGGTTTTGAAAATTTTGGTTTTGGTGTCTCTGAGGGAATGAATTTCCCATCTTCTAATGCAGAGTATTACGATGTCATTGTAGATCAGAAGATTAAATCAGAGGAAATAGGGAAAATTTGCACGACGAAGAGGAAGAAAGACCTGGATGAAGGAAACCCGGATTTGAGATTAGAAAGTATCAATCCCCAATTGAGTTCCTATGCTCTAAATCAGGATGAAGAGAAGAGGAAGGCGAGGTTGATGAGGAATAGAGAGAGTGCACAACTTTCCAAGTAGAGGAAAAAGCATCATTGGAGGAGTTGGAGGATAAATTGAGAAGTATGCATTCAACCATTGCTGAATTGACTAGTAAGATATCATATGTGATGACTGAGAATGCAGGCTTGAGACAGCAGCTGAGTGGCAGTGGTATGTGTCAGCCTCCTCCTCCTGCTAGGAGTAAAAAGAATGAGAGTAAGAAGGTTGTAGGAAGAACTAAGAAGGTTTCTAGTATTAATTTTCTAAGTCTATTGTTCTTTATTATGCTTTTTGGTGGTCTAGTCCCAGTAGTGAATGACATATTTAGCAATGTTGAAGGAGTTCCTGGCACGTTGGCATTTGTTGGTGATAGATTATACAATCATATTTGGCAATCTAAGAAGCTTTCTGAGAAGAGGGTTTTCTGGGAAGAGTCCGGCCATGACTATGCTTCGTTTCTCAGGAATTAGGAGTTTTGAGAACCCAAGCAGATCGAGCGCGGTTTAGAGAGGAGGATTTTGATGGGCATATGACAATTGGTATGGTTTTATATGAGCACCAACTCTTCAAGGAGGCTCTTGTTAGCTTCAAGGGGCTTGTGAGCTGCAACCTACTAACGTGAGGCCGCATTTTAGAGCTAGGAAATGCTTGTATGTTATTGGAAGATACAAAGAGGCAAAGGAAGAGTTTCTGTTGGTATTGGAGGCGGCGAAGATTCTTTGTCCTACCCATTTTAGAACTTTGAAACTGTTGGAGAGTGCTTTATTTGGAGTAGGGGAATATAGGGCTGCCGTTAAGGCTTTAGAAGAGGGCATACTCATGAAACCAAATTATGCTGATGCTCACTGTGATTGTAGATGCTTTGTATAATTTGGGTGGACATTACGTGGACTTGGGGTTGTTTCTTGCCATTCTTGCTCCCATTTGCACAGGTCTCCTGAAAAGAGAAAGCGGGTGGCATGCGATGCCCTTGTATGGCAACTTGTGAACGAGTGTGGCACTTAGATCAGAAAATTTGATGGAGTCAGGTATATCAAATTGTTGAGGGCCATATATGTCCCTAGTCAAGGATCCAGTGAGATAATGGAAGTCCATAGGCAGACATATGGTTGCACCAAGTTGAATTTTTTCATAAAGCTTTCGGAGTTATTGAAAAATAAGCTTGCACTAGGGGAGATTGTCAAAATTAGTGCAACTTATTGTTAAATGAAACTAGTCAAGTTGTTAAGCTATTCATCTTTATTAGGAGTCAACCTGAATAGTTTATTTCAGTAGAGTCTTTGTAGGAGCTATTTATAAGATTTATTTAAGTTTAAATAGAAGCCCTCGACTTAGTAGAACACAAGCCACAATAAAGCAGTTCATTATTTCAGTTGTCCTCGTATTATCTTCTTTGAGTAATAATAATTTCATATTTATTCACACATTTGAGCGTGAGATATTGTGACATGCTCTTGACTACACTGACACTTTCAGTCCGGTTGTCAAAGCTACCACTGTCCGTGTTGTGCTTTCTATTGCAGTCACAAATAAATGCCCTCTTCGACAACTTGATGTCAAGAATGCTTTTCTCAATGGAACTCTTATTGAACGTGTTCATATGGAATAACCTCCTGGCTATATTGATCCTCGATTTCCCACTCAGGTTTGTCTATTAAAGAAAGCCCGCTATGGCTTAAAGCAAGCTCCTCCTGGTTTCAGCGTTTTAGCTCATTTCTTCTCACACTTGGTTTTTCTTGCAGTCGCGCTGACACGTCCCTTTTTGTCTTTCATCAGCAATCTAACCTTATCTATTTGCTTCTTTATGTTGATGACATTATTGTTACCGGCAACAACTCATCTCTTATTGATAGCTTTACTCACAAGCTTCATTCTGAGTTTGCTACCAAAGATTTGGATTCTCTCAGTTACTTTCTTGGTCTTGAAGCTTCACCCACTCCTGATGATCTCTTTATTAGTCATTTAAAATATGTTCAAGATATTTTTACTCATGCTCAGTTGCTCGATAGCAAACCAGTCCACACTTTCATGGTTGTTTCTCAACATCTGACTGCTGATAGTTCTCCTTTCTCTGATCCTACTCTCCATAGATCTCTTGTTGCCGCACTTCAGTTCTTGACTATTACGCGTCCAGATATTGCCTATGCTGTCAATTCTGTCAGTCAATTCTTGCTTGCCCCTACTGCAGATCACTTTCTTGCTGTCAAACATATTCTTCGCTATGTCAAAGGAACACTCCACTTTGGTCTTACCTTTCGTCCATCCACTGTTCCTAGTACGCTAGTCGCTTATTCAGATGCTGACTGAGCTGGTTGTCCCGATACTCGTCGTTCTACATCCGGCTATTCTATTTATCTTGGTCACAATCTGGTTTCTTGGAGTGCCAAAAAGCAACCTAATGTCTCACGCTCCAGCTGTAAGTCTGAGTATCGTGCTCTTGTCACAACTGTTGTTGAACATCTTTGGGTTACACATCTTTTCATGACCTCAAGATCCCTATTTCACAGTAGCCCTTATCCTTATGTGACAACAAAAGTGTTATTTTTTTTAGCTCTAATCCCGTTTCTTACAAGCGGGCCAAACATGTTGAACTAGATTATCATTTCCTTCGAGAACTTGTTATCGCTGGCAAACTTCGCACACAATATGTATCTTCCCATCTTCAAGTTGTTGACATCTTCACGAAAAGTATTTCTCGACCTCTTTTTGAATTTTTCATATCCAAGCTTCACGTTTGTTCAAATCCGACGTTCAACTTGCGGGGGGTGTTAAGAATAGTTGATTGTTTATTATTTGTCTTACCTTACGGCTTACCATATTTGCCCTTTTATTAAAGACAAATGTATTGTATTCCTTTATTATTCTTTCCTTTTATTGTTATTTCCATATTTACCATAATCCTCTCTTTCAAATGATTATAAATAGAGAACTTTCACCATTTAGGTAGGGTGGTTTCAGCAAACATTTTCACCTCATTACTCGACTCTTGTTGAGAAACAATGACCAGAATTTCTTATTTATAGATGAAAATTGCACAGCTATTGATTGTTGCAGAATTTGAATTTTCTCCTTTTGTTTTAAACTTTCTAAAATACTCATCGAAAATATTTAATCTGATGCGATGAGGGTCCTGCCGACATTAGTTTTGAATTTCAAACGTTAGATTCAAAAAACGTCAATTTTAATAAACATATTAAAAGTTAACTCAATCCAACTGTTGTATATGAAGATATAGACAATATTGTAATGCGAGACAATTTTGGAACCCATCTAATACTAGATTTTCTTGAATGACATTTTCGTAATTAGGAAGAACTTTAGGGGCATTTCTCGATCATTTTTCCCTTTTTAACACTTTGAAATTCCTCTTCAATAAAGAATAAAAAAAATTCGAAAGGTTCCTTACAAATTAGAAAAATGACCTTTGCTTCCTTTATGCTTATTTTTTCTTTTCCCATCCTTTTCCAACCTCTTAATTCCTTTTCCTGGGAATAAGTCAAGTTTGTTGACTATTTCAAATTAATAATTATTAAGAATTATTTTAAAATTACTCCCAGTTAATTTGTTTTTATTAGGGTTAAGTTATGCTTAATGACTCACATTTTTCATTTATCATCAAATAAAATTTCACTCGAGCCACAAGCTCTTGTGGCTTGCCTAACTTTATTTCAATGATCTCCGTGGCGATACCATTATTTGCACATGAGTGATTTTTCTTTACATGGAATTTTTTTTTTTGAAAACATGCTTCAAGTATTTAAAAATGCTCCGTAAGTAGTTCGTTTGTTGGGATCGGAAAATGGAATCATGGTTCATGATGGAGCCTATCTTTTCGTAAGTTGTTCTAATACTCTACTTTATAGTCCGAGTAGGGTTGGATGTGTAGTACTTCTCTACATAAGGTTCATACATCCACATATGAACCTATCAGGCGGGCTTGTATAGGTACTCCCTGTACATGATTACAAACTAGTTTTGGCTCATGCTACCGAAAGTCATGGAAGCAAAGGAGCGCGTATGATATAACGGTGTACGCGTCCTTATTAAACATATTAGGACAATGTTTATGACATACAACATGCATGAAGTTCCATAGTTTCAAATCATGGTACATAGTTATGATGCAATCATACTTCCATTCTTTTCATGACATAACGTCTCTATGAGACATGTGTATATATACTCGACATATCTACCATGGTCAGCATGTATGGCTCATTAATGTCTCATAGGCATAATATGAACATGCTATTATAACATACATGGTGTGCCATAGTGGAAGTACATGCATGATGTAACATTCATATCATAATGTACTATAATATAACATGATCGTAACATATCACATCATACCTAACATACCATAGCATCATAAATGTGGGTTGTGGTTCAAGTTGGGTTGCTAACAAGACACGAGCGAGTCATGGGTGTCTGGACTAGGCTGTCTAGAAGTTGAGCTACTGCTTATCTTGTTTCTGGGTCGAGTGTTGTCGCAAGTTAGGCTGCACAAGTTGGAGCGACTGGGTTGGGTTGGGCTCTCGATTCTAGTTGGTTTGGTCATGGACCTGCAACTTGTTGATTTGCTTACGTACTTCTAGCATCCATCATCAACTTGGTTGCCCATATACATCTGCTCAAAATGGTCACGTTGAGAGAAAACGTCATGTGACTGAGACTGACTTGGTCATTCTCTTTCATTCCCATCTTTCTTCTCGTTTCTAAGTTGACGATTTCAGCACTCCAGCTTATATCATCAACTGGTTGCCCACTCCCCTTCTTGCACGTAAGTACCTTTTGAAATTCTCTATGGCTACTCACTGGGGGTTATAGTAGTCCCTCTCACAAGAGTTTCGTTGTCTTGATCTCACCACCACTAGGTTATACATCACCCGTCACGCTCAATTTGATGAAACTCATTCTCTTGTTGTCCCTAGCTTCCAGACCCAACATTTTTTCTCTCTTCCTATTTCAAATTTCTTGGAACCACATCTTTACCATATTGATTCATCCCCCTACTCCTTTACTACACATTCCTCGATCCAGCTCCTCTTCGTGTGATATTTATTCTGACATTGTGGATGAGTTTGTGCACATTAATATTTCTGTTGTAGGTTCCTCTTTGTCACCATCGACTTATGATCCACCCTCTATTGAATATGTTGTTGGTTCCTCCTCTTCTTTGGGTTCTCATCCTATGATCACATGAGCCAAAGATGATATGTTTATGACTATTGCTAAACTTCTTTGGCTTACACATCTTTTGCATGACCTCAAAATCCCTGTTACACAATAACCCTTCCTCTTATGTGACAACAAAAATGCTATCTTTTTAGCTCAATTTCATCTCTCACAAGCGAGCCAAACATGTTGAATTAGATTATCATCTCCTTTGGAAACTTGTTGTCGCTAGCGAACTTCGCACACAGCATGTACCTTCCCATCTCCAGGTTGCTAACATCTCCACCAAAAGTGTTCCTCAACTTCTTTTTAAATTTCTCATATCCAAGTTTCACATTCGTTCAAATCCAACGCTTAGCTTTTTGAATTGATTATAGGCTAATATCTTGTATTAGTGAGGATAATTAGTTTTCCATCACAATTTACCATATGCATCATATTTTACCCTTGACAATAGGTTCATATCTAGTATTATTGAAGATAATTAGTCTTTCATTACAGTTTAACATAGGTATCATAGACTAATATCGTGTATCTATTTATTGGGCTTGATCATAGGCTAACATCGGGTATCCATTTATTGCTCTTTCTATTTCATTTGTAATCTATTTAATTTTGTAGATGATTATAAATAGAGAACTTTCACGACTGTGATAATTTTAGCAAATATTCTCAACTTGTATAGAACCCGAACCGGATCGGGTCCAAAAAACATAAAACCCAACCAAACTCTTATCGTTCAAGTTGGTTCGAGTTGGACTCTTAGATTCTCGGGTTGAATGTAGACCCCTAATTTAAATTTAAAAGAATTATTTTGAATAGTTACAATAATTCTCCCACTCTCTCTCACTCCATAGATTTCAAAGTAAGCAAATAAGCATCTAAAGTCGAGAATTAGGATATGGAGGGCCACGGGATGGATGTCTCCCAAAGAGCACACATAGGGTTAAGCATTTCAAATGTAGCAGATGAAGGAGCATACGTGGCAGGATATGATTAGTTGAGCAATCAAATCCCACGTGGCTAAGCAGCTTCCCATCACGTGGCTTTAGCTCAAACCAAACTCCAACCTCCTATACAATTACACACACACACACTATAAGGACAGCCCAGCCTCCTCAATGTCTTCCTCTGTCTCTGATGCGATGGGACCTTCAAATCCTTATCTCTCGCCTTCCCATAATTCCTTTTATGGCCTTCTACATACACATAACTTATTTAAATACCGCTACCCGCTCGGTCGATTTGACCCTACTTAAATAATTACTCGATGTATATACTTTCGATCATGAGATTGGGAACACATCATACATTCAAAATCTATTCTTTAAGGTTTTAACATTCATTATCTGTACGTTGTTTCAGTTTCATCAAATAATTTGTCCGAACTGTTCCGTACTATATTTTAAAATGGGTGAACGTTATTTTTAAATTTTTCGAATGTTTTTGTACCTAAATAAATCAAAATTTTATGAATTGAGTTGGATCGTGAGTTTTTTTTACGATTAAATTAGGTTAAACTAAACCAACTTACATTGATTAGTAATATTTGAAAATATATATTGAAATTGAGGATAAAAAAGAAAAAAATGAGGATTTCTTATGCCCTGGGCGACACACGTGCTACAATGGCCGGGACAAAGGGGAGATTCTGAAATTGCGGAGGCTTGGTTCAATCGAAAGAATTAGGGGAGGGTCGTTTCATTTTTGTATCAAGAACGAAGAGGTATATTTTTAAAAATTTACCATATCTAATCTAATTGAATGAAATTTCTCAAAAATTCGAAATAGAAAATCTATATCTAAGAAAAACCATTGGAATTGTTTATCTTAGTTAAATGTTTTAAATTAAATGAATAGATGTTTTACCTACGAATGTTTGCTTAATCCACCCACCCTATTGGGTGTGAAAGTTATCTATTTATAATCAAACAAATTATAAGAATATTAAAAAGGCAAATTTCTAGATATTTGCTTATAATAAAATATCAAATATGATATATATAGTAAACTATAATTTAATACTAAATATAAATATGTTTCGAACCCAAACCAAAAAATTTATAATTGAGTTGGATTGGGTTCATTATTTGATAAGGATAGTCTGAATTGACAACTAAACAATTCAGTTACAACCAATCATCATTTTTTTTTTAATCGCATGGCTTATAAGTCAAAGTATTTTTCATAACAGCATTTATTTCGAAAATATTTATTTGGAAACGTACTTAAAAAGGGGCTAGGGTATTTTATTTATTTTCATAAAGTATTTCAATTATTTTCCAAGCTTATCCCAAGCTTTCCTAATAATTAGAATATAAATATCTTGATTATAGAGGTACATTTCATATCCAAATATTCTAGATATAAAGTCACCAAATCTATCTAAAATCTAACTTTATCCAATTTTCACTCTTTTTTTTTGTTGTTATATTTTATTCGCTCTTTAATAATTAAAATCTCGAGTATTTTGGATTTATTTAAACTTTTTTTTTAAAATATAAAGTACAAAATTTCAACCAAATAATAATAATAATATAACGATAAACAACTCGTACAATAGGTTGTTAAATATCATAGTCATATATGTGAAGAATATATTCCAAACTCTTTTACTTGCATTCCCATTTTAATCCTAATTTCACATTTAGTTATGGTTGTACTCGTTATTTAACGAGGAATGTTTTAGTTTAAAAAAATCACAATTCGAACAGTAAAAAAAATGTTTTAATCCGACCCAATCACATGGACATATACAATGGTTAAAAACAGCCTAAGCTCAACATTCGCAGAGGCAGATATTGTTCTTTTTCCGCTTCCTCTCAAGGTTTCTATAAAGCGGTTGCTAAGGAGAGGTTTCCACACTCTTATAAGTGTCTCGTTCTCCTCCCCAACCAATATGGGATCTCAAAATCCGCCCCCTTCAAGACCCGTTTACTTCTCTAATCGATGTGAGACCCCCCAATTCACCCCTTTTCAGGGTCCACAGTATCCACCCTCTTTAGGGCTCAGCCTACTCGCAAGCACATCACCCCGCGTAAGGCTTTAATACCATTTGTAACAGTCTAAGCCCACTGCTAGCAGACATTGTTCTGTTTGGGTTTACCTTCAAGATTTTTAAAACGTGTATGCTAGGGAGAGGTTTTCATGTCCTTGTAAAGTTTTTCGTTATCCTCAACCGATATGAGATGTCACAAAACGGAGACGAGACATAAAAGAGTGATTTGAGTGGAAGAGAATGAGCTCCACCAAGCCGGCAGCCAACCAAAAGTGGGCACGCAAGCTTGTATCTGTGTATAAATAAGGTTAATCAGATGCTATTGTTTCCATAGCTCAAGTTTGGTGCCTTCATCTGCATTTGCACCTGCACCTTAACCTCTCTCTCTCTTTTAAACCTTCTTCAGAGAAGGTGTAAGGTGCTGGTGCATTTGCAGCTGAATGCCATCTTGGAAACCCCATAATCTCCCCTTTATTCTAGGCCTCTTTTTACTCATAAACTCAACACGGTCACCATCACCGTCGCCGCCCCGACTCACCAACGACGTTCTAAATGGTTGTCTTGGCTGGAGGTACGGCGGAGAAATGAGTGTTATCAGACATCATGGTAGATAGAGAAGCGTGGTCGGTAGAATCTAGAGGTAAGTTTTATTTTCGACTCGAGTTTCTTTATTTTGTCATCAACTTTTGAAATATAAAAATTTAATAACTTGTATTTATTTTAATTTTAATTTTAATTTTAAACTTTCCCATAGGTTTTATTTTACTTATTTTCATTATTTATTTTTTATTTTTAGTAGAAACTTAGACACCTAACTCATCAGGTGTGACTTTAATAATAATGAAGACTTTGTCCACATAAAATGAATGAATAAAGTATACATTTATATTAGGTTTTCTATTTGATAAGTAATAAATAAAGATTAAAATTATTTTAAATCTTCGAATATTATTGTTGATGCTAAAATTTGGTCGAGAAAATTTTCACTTGATAGTTACGGTCTTAACAGTAAATTTGTAATTTGGGAAAGAAGTGACTTGCAAAACAGATAAAACAAGGAGAAACTGCATACCGACGAGATCTTTATTATACTAACACCGATGATTAAGTCAGATAATTCAGAGAAGATGAAGTTGAGATTGAAGTTCTAGTAAAAATTGAAGTTATTTTCCAATAGAGTTATAATAATATATTTATAATAAAAATAAGCTAAGGCTTACGTTTTCCGATTAAGATAAGATGATTAAGATAAGATGAGAGATGAATTTTTTCCTATAAATTTGATGGACTCATTTACTTGTTGAGTTGAGATTCACATTAACTTTGGACCTATTGTTTTGGTCTATTTTATCGATGCGATTTAACTTTTGTCTATTTACTTGTTGAGTTTTTACTCTCGATTTTTATGAATTTTGTAGTCTTCCTTTGCCTCGGCAAACTTTTGATGGTACTCTCTGAGCGTGCGGTAGCCAACGAGCTAGACCTAAGAGGTACGTATACGAGCCTGCCTGGTAAGTTTATGTGGACCATGTGTGAAAAAGTGCTACACATCTAATCTTTCCCAGACGGGAAATGATAGATCCCATCATGATTACTTATGCATGCATTTTTTGCCTAAAAAAGTGAAGTTACCTATAGAGTATTCAAGTCACGTGCTGCTCTTAAAATACTCAAAAAGTGAAATTGCATTCTTTTAAAAGTTGTAGCCCTTATGTTAGATCATATCGTTTTCATTACTTTGGATCTATTCTTTCATTTCCGTATTACACATGCCACTATATATATATATATATATATATATATATATATATATAAAACATGTTTTTTAAATTTGAATTTGATTTCTATTTAATATGTGGATATAAAAACAATAAAATAAATACATTTCTTAATAAATATTGTTTAAACGTCACGAAAGCAAAGTCTAGTAAATATATTTTAAAACGTTACGACATCATTTCTTTATATCATTGGATAATCAACTCTATTTAAAGATTATTTAAAAAATAATTTAAATTTATTGATCAATAAGAAAGATAGAAATTAAATTCAAATATAAATGACTAAATATATCTTTTAATTTAATTTCTCATTTATTTCCCCTTTGGGCCGTAAGCCCATTTTACTCACTATTTTGCCATTGGGCTTTCCTCTCATTTTCTCGCGATATCATTTAAAAAATTAATAATTTAGAGCTTAGTATTAGTTTGAATTTAAATGTATTTTTTTATTAAAAAAATTATTTGAAATCTGCCTAATAAATTTTAAAAAAATAATAATAAGTTTTATCAAATAATAATATCTATTTTTCCTCTTTTTAGTTTTTAATTAAATTTTTAATTTAATTTGTTGTTCTGTTTTGGGCCTCAGGC
This sequence comes from Cucurbita moschata, assembly GCF_002738365.1. Classification (NCBI taxonomy): domain Eukaryota; kingdom Viridiplantae; phylum Streptophyta; class Magnoliopsida; order Cucurbitales; family Cucurbitaceae; genus Cucurbita; species Cucurbita moschata. The sequence continues at coordinate 1,899,401 of NW_019268547.1, read as the reverse complement.
CCATCTTACTTGATCTCGTGGCCTCCAGTGTAGAATGACTCTCTACTCTAAGACTAAGAGTAGCATGTGACTTGAGTATTTTAAGAAATATTTAGTAAGTAATCTCATTATTGTAGTCGAAAAAAGCATATACAAGTAATCATGGTGGGACCTATCCTTTTATAAAACATCATAACATGGTCTTGGCTTTTGCTTTCCAATCAGGGCACGGTTGGACTCGTGGTATTTTAACACATAGCCCACCCATGCGCACATGGACTCACTAGGCGGGCTCGTATACATATCCCTTGGATCTGGCTCGTTGGGTTAGCGCGCTCTGTGTTGTCGAACAATATGGAGAGAAAGAGCCTGCATAATATCATGGCGAACATAAATATCGTAAGGTATGCGTCCGTACTAATCATAACGGGAAAGTATCCCAATGCACATGACATTCATAAATGCATGATATCCTCATAGCTTAAAGTCATGACATACGTTTTAAGAACAATTGTACGTTCTTTCATTCATGACAGAACATGCATATGAATTATGCATACACTATTCTTATCACATCTTTCATAATTAGCATACATGACTTCGAGGGTTATGCATCATGTATCATTGATAACATGACTCATATCATAGCATGACATACAATTATAAAATATGACATGTACAAGGCCACCTGACATTGTTCATACAACTATCCATTCATCCAACAAATCCAACAGCAAGGTCAGGTACATGGTTAGTCTAAACTGATGTAACTAAAGTCATTCGGCTCCTTAAATCTCAATTTCATCTAAGGAGTTTCATGACATTGTGTTACAACTTTAACCTCATCGTGTTACAACAATTGTTTCAGACCCCACCTAAGGGTACGGGTAACGTGCAGGTGGGATCTGAAACAATTGCTGGAACGAACCAGGTCTAACGAGCTTGTTTCACTTTAAACATTCCAATAAAGAGACCAACTAAATTCTAAAGTTGTATTAGAAAAGTCTTTTGAACTAACCTGAAAGGGTTGGTGACCAAAACAATTCAAATACAGTTTACAAACCAACTCAACCCTTGAGTTGGGTTAGTTGGTCCGGTTGTTCTTTTTTTTTTATATATATATAATTATTTTTAAAATTCATATTTATCCACCGTGCATGTTATATTAATAACTAAAATATCATAAAATTCAAGTATCAAATATTTACAAATCATAACACATCACTGATATCGGTTACAAATTAAATATTCTTAATTTTTCTAAAAGTAGAGTTGGTTGATTTATAACCCTATTTTCACCTCAGTCAGTCGAGTTGACTCAACTTAAAAATGTCAACCTACAAATGAAACCAAATTTTTAAGTTTTAAAAAATTAACTCAACCCAAACCCAAACACAATATTTATAATTTGGGTTGAAAATTATGGAGTTAAACAGTAAATTTAATGAGAGGTAAAATTGTTGTTTAGTAGGGAATTTGTAAAGGTGCTGGAAATTTAACGGCAAGGGTAAAAGCTGACACCTCTCAATACTTAAATCATTCAATTCTTCCTCATTTCACACCTAAAAATTTATTACTTCAATACATGTTTTTTTAACCTTAATATCTCTCCAATCATTGATATTGATTTGCTTTAGGGTCTTTGGAACTATTGACGTATCATGATCGAGGAAAGGGAAACGAACGTTATCCACCTTACTCAACTTTGATCTATGGGGTTCGTCTCTTTTACTAGGAAGCATATCATGAATCAACAAGCTTTTCAAGCTTTCCTCGACTTTCGTTTCATACGTCAGGTAGAAATAAGCTCCTCTCGACCCAAGTAGCTCAAACATTAACAATATACGATATACTCGAGGATTTTATTTCTATTATAAGATTTTTGATATTTCAATTTAGTTATCATTGTAAGTAAGAAGTTTTAAAAAGCATTCTCGATCTTATCCCGAGTATTTTCAGAATTTTTGAGAATATTTCTTTATTATTTTACTATACACCAAAGTGTTTTAATAACCTAATTAAAAATGCATTTTTTACTGTTGTGAAAAAGCACCCATTGTATTTGAGAATGCTTTAATAAAAGGTTGCATTTGAGAAATGCTTTAAAAAGAAGTGCCTTTATGAAAAAGTAGTTAATAATAAAACACTTTTGATGTAATTTAGAAATATATTTATTGACAAATGTGTTGAGGAGCATCATGTGTGTTCCCTTTTTAACTGGATAAAAGCATCATACAAGTAAGGTATGCTTTTCTCGAGAGTTGACAATGTTAATTCATACCTATCTCTAGGATAAATAGATTCACGAGGGATAATAATTACAATTTCGAGATTCAATTAGTTCGTACTCGAAACCCTTTTCATCTTTCTGTTTTCTCTCCCTTGCAGATGAAAATGATTGTCGGGAATGTGATATGATCGAACAAGCCATTTATAAGGATTGAGGTATAATTTTGTCGGGATAAGAAGTAAATATGTCATTTTACAACAGTAAGGATGTTTGTTCGATTTTATTTAGGTATGCAGTTAACGGCTTTTGTTCATAATCTTAAAAACATTGTTTTACCTTTGCTTGTTCCTGGTGCTCGAAATAATTTTGATGACTTTACGTGAGAATGTCAAAAGCTATACAGGTTTTAGAAAGAGAAAAAAGTAAGGTCGTGAAACCTTTAATAACTCAACTATAGATATGAAAATTCTTGGAAGCTTACAAAAGATAAAGGAAAAATCATCTTTTAACAAAGAAACTCTTTTCAAAGTTAATGTATTATAGATGGCCCTAGTTGTAGTTGAACGAGAACTTTATCATTAAAGTTTTTGTTTGAAAAAAATTAACGAGAGACATCTAAAGAAGATCAAGTTTGTTTAAGAACGATGATGTTAAAGTGGGTTAGATTGAGATCGTCTGTACATTTGTTTGTTTTTACCTGGCTTTTAAGTGCAAGTTGAAGTGTTCCCGTGCCTTTGCGTATAAAGTTAACGCTCTTCCGTGCAGTTACATTCCATGCGTCTTGTCTTCTCTCTAACAAACAGCTTCCTTCCCTTTCTTGTTTCGATCCGACAACAACGAGAATGTTGGTATGTCCTATTCCAATCATGAAAAGACTTCAGCCTCTGGTATGGTCTAACCTATGGACAGAGTCGCCCTCATCTCCCATGGTTTATTAGGGTTGTTCAAAAAACTCAATAATCTGAAGAAAAAAATCGATCAACCTTACTCATCTCATACCGTTTGAATTGGGTTAGGTTTAAATAACTAAAACTTTATCTTTATAAATTAGATTGGTTCATGCGTTCATGCGTTCTTTTAAAACTAGATTAGGTTAAATCGAACAAACTTGAATTTATTGTTAATTTTAAAATATACATTTTGATTACGATAAAATATATATTCATTTTATTTTTATTTTACTTCTTAATTGTTATTTTTTCATTATTTATTGTTCCACAACTTTTAAAAATAATTTTTAGCTATATTAAAAATAATTTTTTTCAAAACCTAAAGAGGGATTAGATCAGCGGACTATGGTGGGTCAAGACGTCGAGTAAAGTCTCCGTCATCTCCAAAAGCGGGGTGGTTAGGTTCGAGTTTGAATCGATCGGGTGGTCGGACGCAATCTAATAGTAGTATATATTTAGGGTTTGAGAAAAACTAAATCTCTGTCATCTGGCTCCTTCCACGCAAGACGATTAGGTTCAAATGGTTTACAATAATGCTAAGAAAGAAGAAGATCGAGACCATTCTTTTTTAGACAAAGGGCTTGACTTCTATAAAGTCAGCGTTAAGGAAGAGTACACCAACTCGTTGGCTATGTAAAAAGAGAGTGGGCTAAAGGGGCTCAGACCGAGAATCACGAAGATGTCGGCAAATTTTAATTAAATATTTAAAAATAAGTAAATATATATTTTATACGTTAACATTTTACCTTTATTAAAAATAAAATTTTAGATAAATTACCTTGATCAATACGAACCAACCCCACTCAAAAACATTTACCCAACTGAGTTAAAAAATTTAACACTCGAACAACTGAGTTAAATTTAAAAAATGCCCAAACGCGACCCAATCCAATTCACGAACACAAAAGGGGCATACGACACATTTCGAGAACAAAGATACACTTTTAAGCATTTTTATATGTAAGCTAAAATATATATATATATATTATTGTCAAAATTTTAAATAATATTTTTGCCTTTTCTCTGACAAATATACTTTTCCACTTTATAAGAATTTCCCGAGAAAAATAAAACCATAAATAATTATATTTTCCATTTTTTAATTTTCCATAAATGCCTTAAATATTTAATATATATATATATATATATAAAAACATAATTCGACAAACGTTTTATAAATTAAATTGGTCAAAATGTCTTGACTCTTTAATTATCATAACCGCAAACTTATGTCTAAATAAATTAATTAAACAATAATTTAACCATAAATTAACTTTTTTATATTTAATTATTCATAATGTATTTATTTAATCCTACTTTAAATTTTAAAAATCAAATAATAATAAACATAAAAGTGAGGGACTAATTTGTAATTTTAGATCATCCATACATACATACATACATTCATCCATGGAGTATGGCACGTCTTCATCGTCACGAACGAAACCGCTTCCTCTGAAATTTCTCTCCCTCTCTATTCTCTCGCTATAAATACTCTCCCTCTCTAAACGGTTTCCCATCTCTCTGATTTCGATTTCGTTTTGAATTTCAGAAGAAGAAACTACCTGAGTTACAATGGGCGAGGTGAGTCGACTCGGATTTTTGCTCTGTTTCTGTTCTTCTCTGTGTTTTTTAGGGTTAATTCTTTAGGGTTTTGTTGTATAGAAGAAGACGAAGAACGAGAATGAGAAAAACGGCGATGGAGGCGGAGGGAAGAAGAAGGAAGAGAATCCATTCACTGTGGTTCTTAAAGTCGATATGCATTGTGAAGGCTGTGCCAACAAAATCACCAAATGTGTTAAGGGATTTGAAGGTATGATCACGACGGCCATGGCGGATTCCTGTTTTTTCTTTTCCTCTGTTTTTCCCCTGTTCTGTTATTTTACTGTCAGTTTCAGATATAAACATGCTCTGTTTTCGATTTTCTGCTTTCCGCCATTACTGAGTAGTGAATCGATAATGCTCTGTTGTTTTAACTGTTAACAGGAAGAACATAAAAGGACCCAAATCGGGTTTCCATGTGTTTATTTTTCCTCTGTTCTGTCATCGTTATGATTTTACTGTCAGTTTCAGATATAAACATGCTCTGTTTTCGATTTTCCGCTTTCCGCCATTATTGAGCGCAGTGAATCGATAATGCTCTGTTTTTTGAACTGTTAACAGGAAGAACAAAAAAGTACCCAAATCGGGTTTCCATTTGTGTATTTTACCTTTCTGTTATTCGGCAATGAAGAAATCTGACACCATTAATGGAGGCGCTCTGTTTTGTTTGTTTGTTTGTTCTTCAGGTGTGCAGACTGTGAAAGCTGAGATTGAAGGAAACAAACTGACAGTAACGGGGGAAAAAATAGACGCATCGAAACTCCTTGAGAAGCTTTCAAACAAGACGAAGAAGAAAGTGGATTTGATTTCACCACAGAGCAAGAAAGAAAAGGACTCGAAGCCCAAAGTTAAGGGCGATGAAGACCAGACCTCTTCTAATAACAACAAATCCGACAAGAAAACAGAGGAGAACAAGAAGAAACCCAAAGAGGTAAAGAAGAAAACAAGAAACCCCTCTTGGTCCCCTCTGAGATTCCGTTGTTTGATTTTGTTTTCTTCTCTGTTTTTGAAACAGCCGCCGGTGACGACGGCGGTGCTGAAGGTGGCGCTACATTGCCAGGGGTGTATAGAGAAGATTCAAAGGATTACAACCAAATTCAAAGGTAAAAGATGATGAACAAGAAATGGGTTCTTAATAGATTTGATATTTGATATTTGATTTTGATTTTGATTTGAAATAATGTCAGGCGTTCAAGAGATGTCATTGGATAAGCAGAAGGAGTTGGTGACCGTGAAAGGCACAATGGATGTTAAGGCCTTGAGTGGTTGCTTAACCGAGAGACTAAAACGAGCGGTGGAGATTGTCCCAACGAAGAAGGAGAAAGACAAGGACAATAACAACAACAACAACAAAAACGAAGGTGGTGGCGGCAACAAGAAAGAACCTCCTGCAGCCGGCGAGGGTGATGGCAATAGCAATGAGAATGGAGGAGGAAAGAAGAAGAAGAAAGGAGGTAACGGTAACGGTGGCGGAGACGGCGGAGGAGACGGAGGAGCAACGGGCATGGAAGAGGGTGGTGGAGGTGGGAAAATGGAAGGGTACAAAATGGAGTACATGGGAATGGGAGGAGGAATAGGATATGGATACGGGTTGAACGGGTACGGGTACGGGTACGGAGCGGGAGGGGTCGTGGGGGAGAATTTACATGCACCGCAGTTGTTTAGCGATGAGAATCCGAATGCTTGCTGGATCATGTAAGGATTAGAAAGTGTAAAAATTTAGAAGAAGAATCCAATGTCTAGTTGGTAATTTGGATAGTTTTTGGTAGGGGAGGGGGAATGAAGGAAGGAAGGAAGGAAGGTTTTTGTTGTTATTTTGTTGGTTAATATTGGATGAAGAGGGGAATTGATTCCCTTTGGGCTAATCATGATGTGTTTGTTTTTTAATATCTTGGCTCTTAATTTGTGCCCATTTTCTACACTTACACTTGCTCCACCCTGCCAACAAGGCCCTAAACTCAAATTTAACCTTAATGTAAAACGGAATCTAAATCAATCACGGTGGCTCGAGAATTTGATCAAGATGGGTTAAATTTTTGGTCGGTTTACAGATTGGTTGAGGAGGAGACCGAAACACCCTTTACAAAAGTGTGGAAAACCCTCTTCTAGCATACACGTTTTAAAGCCTTGGAGGGGAAATTCGAAAGGGAAAAAACCCTAGTGGTGGATCTAGGCGTCGTTACAAATGGACTAGACATTAGACTATGTGCCAGTGAGGAGGCTCTTCCTCAAAAGGGGTAGACACGAGCTGGTGTGCCAGTGAACTCTATTGAGGTTGCTCGAGTCACGAACTCAACCAACTCGAAATCTCAAGTTAGTCCGGAAGATTTTCTCGACCCAATTTGTGCACAAAGGTAATATAGGAAACAAAAATTTCTCTCCATTTTGCCCTTTTCTTTTATTATCTATTTATGATAACTATCTCTTAGATTTTTTTTTTTCTTCATGTAAATCTTAATTGATTGAAATAAATAAATATTAAAAAGAAAAAGATGGAAAATAAGGGTTGTTGAAGAAGGAAAGAAATTATGAGTAATTTGAGTGTTTTGAATATTATTATAAAAAGAATAAACATTTTGGTGAATATTAAAAGTAAAGAAAAATAATAATATATTAAATAGAAAAGTAAAAAAAAAAAAAAAAAAAAAAAA
>NW_019268547.1:1868078-1891979 GCF_002738365.1 Cucurbita moschata | reverse complement strand
AAAAAAAAAAAAAAAAAAAAAAAAATGATTGGGAGGAAGAAAAGGAGAAAGAAGGTAGGGGCAATTATGGGATAGAAAATATAAAAAGAAAATAAAATTAAAAAAAGAAAAAAAAAGATTCTTATTTGGGTAAACGATTTTTCATAATTTTCCATTTGTCTCTCTCTCTCTCTCTCTCTCTCTCTACAAATGGGTCTGAAAAAGTTGTTGGAAGAGAGAGAGAGAGAGAATTACTGAATGACTGAGGGTGGGCCCCACTCCACTACTCTGATTATTTGCTGCACGTTCCATTTTATAAATAATATTAAAATTTTTATTATTATTAAAAATAAAAAATAAAAAAAAAACCAAATAATTAATAAAATGAAATTAAAATGGTTAACTTTGTCCTTTTTACTTCACTAAGCCCTTCTGTCCGTTCCTCTCTACCAAAAGATCCCTCCCTTTCTTTTTCCTTTTCTCTTTTATTATCATTTCCCCCTTTTTCTTACTTTTTTTTTTTTTTTACCCTATTATTACTAGACACGGTACATTTTACCCACTACCACCTGTCCCGAACGTGGAGAGAAATCTTCGTTTAGCGGAGCAGTGGAGGACGAAGTGTAAAACATTTTTTCTCAATGAGATCGGGACTGAAACAATATTATATTCCCTGTCTCCATTCTCGTCCAATTCTCCGTCTTATCCCATTCCCACTCCGTTTAATATAAATATATTTTAACATATATATATAAATATAATAAATTAGTTTATTTTGGACTCTAATTGTAATATTTAATTTAAATATATATATACCCGTTTATGAAATATATTGATTTGTTAAAATTATATTGGGAAATGGAAAATTTTAAAATAACTATTTTTAAAAGAATTTTACAGGGACAGAGGATGAAATAGGTGATGGGGATGAGCTTCCCTATTCTCGCCCCATGGACATGTCTAATTATTACTCATCATCGAGACTCGAACTTAAATTCTGCCTTCCTGTACTCTTTTGTCGAAATTTGTTCAACGAAACTCTCGTCCAAATCTATTCAAATGAAACTCTCACAGCTTCGAGCCTAAAGTTGCTCCCTAAAATTTGACGGAGAGTGTTTTGGCCTTCCTCACATCTCCCTCTTCCTTTGTAGTCCTACTACCAGCTAGAGTACAACCAATAACTTCTTTTTGTCAATTTATTCCTATGTTCGTTGCCTGAATTGAGATGGGTTGATATTATTGTAACGAGATTGTAATTTTTATTTGATTTTTTTTAAAAAAAAAGTATAGCATAAAAATCCTAGTTGGGATGCACATTGCTATCTCTTGTGTTACCTTCATCATCATGCCCACCATCCCCTTTTTCCTTTTTTTTTTCTTTTTTTCTTTTACTTTTCACAACAATAAACTTTTTCTTTTATTCTTCTTTTGAAAGAAAGTGAAAAATAAAAAGAAAAAGAAAAAGAAAATACTCCGTGTAATCTCAACCCAATATGGATTAGGTTAGGTTACGAAAATCTTTTAAACTAACTTGAACTTTTAGATTGATTGATTTGGTGACTCGAACAACTCAATAAAGTTCACGTATCACTAATATTAGCTATAGATGTCAATTTTTTTTAATCATCATAAAAAATAGGGTCAGGTTGTAATCCTATTTTTGAGTCAACCTACAAATTCACCCAAATTTTTAAGATACATGGGAAATACGTGCACGGTCATCATTAAGACCATCATACTTGCCGACCATCTATAGACTGATCGAATTAACCAACCAAAATTAGCTTCCGTTATTATATATTGAACAGAAGCAAATGCCTCAGTAACAGTCGGACGATAGTAAAAAGTCATAGCAAACTTCATAGCTACTTGTACTAAAAAAACAAGTAAGCGTAATTCCTCCTGTACAATAAAATATGTCAACATGAGGAGGAACGTATTTGCTAGTTATATCATTTACAATCGCCTGAATTTGACTTTCAAAGAATTCAACCCAATCCCCCCTCCCCGAAAAAAAGAGATGAGTAGCTCGAGTTGGTCAGATTCTTGGATTACGAGAAACATTCACGAGTTACAACGTAGGGTAAGGAAGGATTGTAACTCTATTTTCGGGTCAACCCACAAACCGATTTAAATTTTCGACATTCAAAGAATTCAACCCGATCCTAATTCAACCTAAATTTTAGGTTTTGGGGTGAGTAGTTGGATTTGATCAGAGATTTTTGAGTTATACCTCTTTTGTGCTTCTCGTGGCGGGAACAAAACAGGAAAGACCCAGCCGACCGGCCCCTTACTATTTATTACTCGAGGGCTCACTCCTTATTTAAGAGAGAGAGTTATATGAACGCTAATAATGGCTAACTAATTTTTTTATATATATTTAAAATTCAAATGGGTGTACGGAAGGAAGCATGTGATTAAAGGATATGCTTTTTATTATATGCTTTTGCCTTCTTTCTAAAGGGTTATTTAAATTTTTGTATTTTTTTAAAAATAAATAAATACTTTTTTGTATTTACATATGATGATTGCGTGAGCTCAGTCCCATGTGGGATTTAGTAGGCCCTCTTCAAAAAATAATATAAATTTATATAACTTTAAAAGTCTTTTTCTATTTCTTTTTTTTCTTTTTTTTCAAAACATAACCCTTTTTCTTTTTTCTTTTAATACACCAATTTTTACTCGTGTATCTCGTTTAAACTCAGTATAGGTATATGCACGTATATACGGTTGGAATATCATCACTAACTCAATACAATTAAGCTGACTAAACTGTGTTCTGTATTATCTAATCTCTAATGTAAATATCCCTCGACCCAAAGACAGTAATGTGTTCGATGTTCATTAATTTATTAATTCATTCATCACTAGTTTGAGTGACTATATTTATTAATTGCAATAAAAAATTATTTATATAAAAATTAATTTGAATAATGTACAAACAAGACAAAAATCACTTTTTTTTTACCAAATAAAATAAAAGCAGCTTCCTTTTTAGTCGCTAAATCTGGAATGATTTTGTAACGCTCCTAATTTTCTTACTTAGATCAAAGACATTACTACATGCATGCCTTTAATAACATATGCATAAAATTTAATGAAACATTTCAAATGAAATAATGGACTTCTATGTTTAATTTAAAACAAGAAATAAAAATAACATCGCCAAAAAAATAAATAAATAAAACGAAACTTAACATAAGTTTTGGTTCGAAAATGAAAAACCACTTATGATAACTACTATTTGAAAAGAATGCATACTATTGTCCTATCATAGCTTCCTTGGTCATTCCAGCATTCACCGTAATCTCTGTAGTCTCTTGAGTCTTTTAAGAAATATTCAGTAACCCTGCTGTTGGGGTCAGGTAATGCAAACACGTACATGCATGATGTGATCTATCTTTTAAAATAACATAGCATGATCTTGAGCTCTTTCTAGTCCATGCAGGGTTGGATGTGTGGTGCTTCTCTACACACAACTTACCCACGTACACATGGGTCCACCAGGCTGGTCGTATACGTACCTCCTAGGCCTAGCTTCGTTGGGCTAAACATGCTAACACGTCAATGGACACCATGGAGGGATAGGCCCGCATGATATCATGACAAACATAAATATCGAAGGTACGTATACGTACTAATATAGTATAATATCCCGATGCACATGACATATAATATCTCAACTCAACCCAATTACTTTTAGGGAACCTTAGGACAAACCTGATTTATAAAATTTTTCATTTATTTAAATTCAACGTAACCTGAATAAGTTCATAACTCAACTTAAACAATAAAAATTAGATTGAATTGATCGAATTTTTTTAGTCATCAAAATTTTTAAACGCCCATAAAATAAGAAATAATTCCATAATGTTTGAAATACTTGGAATTAGAGCAATAATTCCCAAAAGGAAAAGGAGAGTGCAATGAATCATTAAAGGATATATTCATGGTACTAATATTGGAACACTCTAAAATCAATATTAGTGATTACTCAAATATTAACCTTTTGGGAGCAGAATTTCAAACCTAATTATGATCCCCATCGCTATCACTTTCGATTCCAAGCACCTTTGGATGAACTAATGGCAAGAAATAGAGGTGTTTATGTGATCTGAAAACTCGACCAACCTAAACTACTCGATATGAATCATAAAAATTGAGTTGGATTAGATTTTTTTTTTTTTTTTAATTTTGAATGTAGGTGGGTCGATTTTTTTTTTTGGGTTACAACCCAATCCAATCGTGCTTTACTTTTAAGATGATTATAAAGATTGAGAATATTTGACTTTTGTAACTGATGTTATTGATGTATGATGATTTGTGAATGTTCGATATTTGAAGTTTTTAAGATTTTGATTATTAATGTAATATATATATAGTAGAAAAGTATGATTTTTTTTAAAAAATAATAAAAATAAAAACAATAATTTTGTTCTATAATTTGATCTCTCCTTTGTCCTAGCCCTAAGCATTGATGTCTCTAATGGGCTTGAGTGAGAAAAGTAAATGGTCTAAGAAAAGGAGGCCCATATGAGAATCCACTGAAGTGTTGTTTTCTTAATGGAAATGTGATCCTCCACCGTCCTCTCGTAATTGCTCTTATTCGAATTTTGCTTTATCGGTTTCCTCTACTTATGATATCCTTATACTCGATTATCCTATTGAAAGTCTAAGTTTGACTCAGCCTTAGATCTTCACAACAATACGTGTGATGAACTTTTGAATGTCGATTCAACTGATTCGACTATGCTAGTCATCATGTCATCTTTCTCGTTCGTTTCTTCCTAGGATTGGCCTCTCCTTCGAACTTAAACTAAAACTATGGGTATGAAACTCATTCCTACTCTTTCATATTAGATATTTAACTTTCTTCTGTCATTGTACAGATATTTATTCGTGCATCAATAAACCTTTTAATTATTATTATTTTAAATATAACGACAATGGTGCGAAGCCGAATGAAAGTACATCTGAATAGACACATGTTCATAATTAACCGAAAAAACTTATTGAATTTTTTGGACAAGAGGAATTAACCTAATAATTAAAAGAAAAATGTGAACCTTTTTAGTAGTTTCACTTTCAATAACTTTGAATAATGGCTTTACACAAAGTTCCCCAAGTAAATGCATCTCTAGAATCTCTTTTAGACTCTAACTTCCATTGCTCAGCCAAAATATTCTCAACCTCACATGGCTGACATGGGATTGTCAATGCACCTTCATGATCAAACCCATACTCCTCAGCTGCTTGCTCCAACAGCCTCAAGAACATAGGATGTGTCAAACAACTCAACGGAACAACGAATCGTTTCGGCTCCTCCCCGTCCACCGCCACCACTGCAAAATGCCCTTCTTTCACGTCCTCTGGTACCGACGTCGAGTCCACAACTTCATCGAAATCCTCATAACTATTCTTACTACTCGGTTTTCGACCTCGAGATAGGCTCTTTTGCAACTTCTCAACGACGACCTTGATACCGTTCTTTCTCTTCATGCTTCTAGACTTGGCCATTTGAGTATAAAATAGAGAAAAGATCCCTTTTTTGGAGTTTTAATTTGATGGGTTGCTCAAAAATTTATGAAATTAGGTGTATATATAGTGTTGATGTGGAGTGAGAGATAAGATTTGAAGAGGTCAAAAAGGTGAAATAGAGAGAGGAAATGGCATGCAAGGTTTTGGACTGAAGTATGTGAAGTTAAGTTAAGAGGAGACCACAGCATGTGAGTAAATGAGTCCATGCATTCAAAGTTCTATGAAGTGTCACTTTTAGAACTGTCATTTCTGCCTCCAAATTATTGAAGTGGTTCTCATGGAATGAAGCAATTCTAAGCCCATATAATCACTTCATTCTTAGATTATGCTTACTTCTTCAGACTTCTAGATTATTGAAAACGCTACCGAAAATGGAAAGTTCGTCTATGAATTATGTCGTCTAATGTAAGAGATAATGCCTGGGTTTGGCTGGTCGAGGAAGCACTCTCCATCTCTGACCTAATTCTTTTGAATATCCGCTTCTGATGCCGATTCAACTTTTTAAATTGAAAATAACTCGGGTAAAGTTGTACAATGGTTAATTAGGGCATGGTTGAGCTTATTTTTGTGTAAAAGTTTGTTTTATTTAAATTATTGAGTTTATGCATATTCTTAGACCGTCTTATGTTAAAATTAATGGGAGAATTAGCGTAAATTGAACCAATGATAAAAATTGCAACAGTTATTTAAGTTTTATGTGTTTAGTCGGATGAAATTGAAAATTTATGGTGTATTCGGGTAGAAACGAGCAATGACTACCTTCTAAATGTTGATTGTTTGATCCCCACCATAAACTAGAGTATTGGCCTGTTCGAGTTGCACGTCGACAAAAATGTGGTGTCTAAATTGTATGAAAATGCAGAAAGAAGTATGGTAAAATACCGAAACCGATGGATATTCATGAAAAGCAATTAGCTATTCGGCCTCACCCCGTTACAATTAGCGACTCCCACTCAATTTGGGTAGGACCGCCATAAATTATATCATCAATTTGGAAGGAAAGAGTCTTAACACATGGATTTCTGAAGTTTCTAGTTCGTCCACGCTATCGTCTTGGACATAGCTAACGTTAGAAATACTCATTGTTCCTAACTTAGCACACAACGCATCAAAAATCGAACTTAGCACACAACGCATCAGAAATCCTGTAGAAATTAATAAACTAAGAATACTCATACGTCTCTCATATCATAACTAGCTCATGAGCATAAACTAGAGTTGTATGTTTATAATAAATTATGCATGCATTCACGATTATTATTAATTAACTCACAATTTACATACACTTTACATTTTAGCTCATAATCACAATAAATCTTCGCCATTCTTCTTTAATGTGACAATAATTACAACTTGAGTGGAAATACTGTCAAATATCATAATTGTGCAGTGTTCTATAGGCTCTATATAACGCCCTATTAGAAAGATGTGTTAGGATTCACAACTCTCCACAATGGTATGATAGTGTCCACTATGAGTATAAGCTCTCATGAATTTGCTTTGGGCTTTCCCAAAAGGCCTCATACCAATGGAGATATTATTCTTCACTAAACCCATGAACTTCCACTAAATTAACCAATGTGGGACTCAATCTCAGTAATCCTCGACACGATGAGACTAAGAATACTCATATCATGTTTGCAAATATCATTTGCACCATCTCATTGAAAAAATGGGACAAATGATACCTGCAAGACAATTTAAATGCTAATGGTGCCACTCGTCCAACACGTAGCAAGAAAACTTAAGCTTTTGTTTGATTTGTACAGGTTGATGTTATATTAGCTAGGACTTAATCGAAGCGTTGCTAAAGGTAGGGCTGAAGATATTTAGCTTTTCATTATGGTTTACCATATGTATCATATTTGACCCTTAATCATATGGATTAGAGTGTTGAAAGAAAGAAGATGAGAAGAAGATTCAGAAGTCATAGAGAAGAAATGATCGGAGTTGCTAAACCAGACGAGCTCTAATACTATGGCTTTTGAATCTTCTTCTAATCGTTTTCCTTTCAACACTCAAATTCATATGATCAATGGTCAAATATGACATATAGTAAACCGACTAAATATCCTCAACAGGGTTGTATAATATATCTTGAAGAGCTATGTGTTCATTCAATACGAGTCGATGTAGGGTTTCATTGCTACCTTTTTTCTTCGTTGGATCTTCAATTCGATGTATGGTTTCATTTTAATCTAGTCACTAACTTACTTCAAAAAAAGAAGGTATGGTGGCTTGACCTAGGGCCTAGCGACATGTTTAAGGCTAACCATGAACTTCCCTTTGTTTAATCTCGGATCGAAGTTTTGTCATTCAAACTAGACTAAGTTTCACTTATAACAATATTCATCTAATATCGTAACAGTGCTTATCTTTGCTTCTGTTCCCATACAATTTGGACACGGTTTGACTTAAGATTATTCCCACAAATCAATCCAAGTATTTTTAGCATATTTTGTCTTCATTGGTTCTTGGAAAAATTTCTAAGAGATCACCCATAAGATTACTCAAAACCAATAACATTCAATTTTGAAATTTCTATGATTGAGCCACAAAAGTACACATTATTAGCATAGACATCCGAAAATAACGTGTGAAAATAAAGCATGTTAAAAGAGCTCGAGTTAGTTTGTGGGGTAGTATTTGAGATTCACTGCACTCGTTTGGTCATTTCTAGTTTAAGCTTAAACCCATTTTATTTGATCAAATCAAATATATAATCCACTTCATTAACACAAGTATTATGCAAAAAAAATTTGTAGTCATTAGAAATATCTGCTCTAAGTATGAGGTATTGATTTGACTTAGAATTCGACTAATCTAAAATTAGGTTGAGTTAGATTTTTTTTAGTTTGGATTGGGTCTAGTTTTTGGAAACAATAAATTTGAATCGGTTTACTAGTTGACATTTTTTCTTGTCAGTTTAATCTAACCAACCAAAAAATAGTATTACAACAAAAGCATTACTGTGCTTTTAAAATTATTATGTAAATTAAGAATATTTGACATTGTAGCTTATGTTAGTAATAAGTTATGGCTCGTGAATAGTTGATAATTAATTTTATGAAAATTTAATTACCAATATAACTTGTACAGTAGATTAAGATTTGTTTTTTAAATAATAATAATAAAATAATAAAATAATAAAAGAACAATCCGGCCTTACAAATAAAGAGTTGGAAACTCTATTCAAATTGTTGAGGTCATCAACCCAACCATCATGAAATTTCGAGTTGATCTAGAAAGATGTTTCCAACCTAATTCAACTCAACCCGTATACACCCATAATCGTAAGAGACCATTTACAAAATATGAATATACCCGTCTAAATATGTAACAACACAAGTCCACTGCTAGCAGATATTGTCCACTTTAGCACGTTACGTATTGGCGTCAGCTTTACGATTTTAGAACGTGTCAACTAGGGAGAGGTTTCTACCCTCTTATAAGGAATGCTTCGTTCTCCTCTTCAACAGATGTGAGATCTCATAATCCACCCCTCGTGGGGACCCAATGTCCTTGCTGGCACACAGCCCCGTGTCTGGCTTTGATACCATTTGCAATAGTCCAAGCCCACAACTAGCATATATGTTCACTTTAGCCCATTACGTATCGCCCTCACGATTTTAAAACGCATCTACTAGAGCTTTCCTCACTCTTATAAGAAATATTTTATTCTCCTCTCCCCTTTGAAAACTTTATTTCCCTAAAGGTTTATGATCTCTTACGAGTATACGCGTAGTGTCTATCCTCTTAGAGGATATACATCAAACAAAAATGTATTCTTGATAATTGATAAATCATATAATATTGGTTGAATTATTTGATTTGATCGAGATTGCAATGATTGGGCTTTCAAAAAAATATCTAGCCAAAACTTTATAAATTTTAATGAGTTTATATGGTAATTTACAAAGGCTATAAGTGTAGAAATATGGTAGAAATGATAAATTGATACATTATGACAATACCAAATGCATTAATATTGGAGACACCAATTTGGTATTGGAGACACGAAAGCTAAGCGACAATAAAACATCCACACTTATCGGTACAGGGAGTTGATAAGAGTGGGACAAGAATAATAACAAAATAATAAGATTAAAATTAGTGCCAAAATCCTCAATATTATAATATTAATAAATCATTTATTACATTAAAAAAACTCGATCAACCCAATTAACCGAACATAACTTGTATAGTTCGGATTAGACATGAGCTTATATGGATCGTATTACATTCAAATAAAATATTTGAGTTAGTTTGAGAATATTTCGCCTTCAATTATAGTCAAATATTTTGTATCCATTTATTGTTCTCTTTGCTTTCATCCATTTGTTGTTCTCTTTATAATTTATTTGATCTTATTTAATACCCTAAACTCTCACTACCGGTTTAAATGTGGTGGTTTTAGCATATATTCTAATGTAGTTGAGTTGAATTAAACTAACTCGAATTTATTATTAATTATAAAATATATCTTTCTAACTCATAATACAATTATATATACGTATTTATTTAATTTCATACTTATTTTTTTATTAGTCAGTTTCAAAAAAATATATTGTAATTGAGTTAAAATAATCATATATGTTTCGTGAATGAAATTTTTATTTTTATTAAAATAAAAATTTCAATAAATGACGGGACAATCTAAACGAATTTAATCTTGAAAAATTTATGGTTAGATTGTGTTAAGTTCGTAATTTTAAAATGATTGTTTCAGTTGAAATAATTTATAATCCGAATAATTGAGCTAGGTCTAAAAACTTCCTAACCCGACTCGATCCAACCCATAAATGCCCCTAAATGAGCGAAAAGTAAACTAATGAGAATAAGAGAAGAGCGGCCAAGATTTATAATTAGATTGAGTTAAGTTCATTATTTAAAAATGATTGGTTTAGTTGAAATAATTTATAACCCGAATAATTGAGGTAGGTCTAAAAACATCCTAACCTGACTCGATCCAACCCATGAACGCCCTTAAATGAGCAAAAAGTAAATTAATGGGAATAAGAGAAGAGCGGACAAGAATTAGAATAGGTTGAATCACATGTTTGTAAACGTTTGGGGTATTTAATTCAATTGAATACGGGTATAAATAAAAAACGCGTAATGAATTTAATATTTGCAAAATAATAATTTATTGCCCCAAAGTTAAAATCTCTGAAACACTGACCCAATATGTTGTGGGAAAGGTATGGCCAGAATCTGTGAAGGTACCAAATTAGAGCACGCGAGCAGTTTCCAGAATGTACCTCGGTAACATCGTGTGGCAAGGGATTTGCTCCAATTACACGTGGGATTCCCATCCACCGTCCATTGCTTCTCAGCCTCATCTTGTCACTCATGCCCCACTTCATATTAATTTCAATCAAATATGCAGTACAAAATGAAGAAGATATGTAATGTTGTAGCTGACCAAATGGGTCTGTGGAGGAAGAAAGCTTGAGCATATATTGCCTATACCTTTTGCTTTTATCATATTCTAGTGGCCCCACGATGTTCTTCTCGAGTTAAATTACAAGTTTAGTTTATGAACTTCTAAATTTGTATAGTAAACTTTCGGTTTTAGTATTTAATAAAGCTCTGATCTATTCGATATTTTTCAAAATTCACGAGATGGATAAAGATGGATGTACGAAAGTTCCATGTGAACATTTAAGATGATCTTCGAACATTAGAAGGAATTCTTTCCTATCGAAAAAACATACGTGCAAGTTTCTGTTCTTCATGTTGCGTGCATATAATTAAAAGCATATCGACATGAGAGTATAATTTTGTTACAATTTGGCTTGTGGCATTTACCGGCACGAGCACAAAAGGAAGTATTGTATGAACAATTAGGATGATCTTAAGACATTAGAAGGAATTCTTTCCTATCGAAAAACATACGTGCAAGTTTCTGTTCTTGATGTTGCGTGCATATAATTAAAAGTGTGTCGATGCATTTACTACCTATTGTTTTGACTAGAGTCGTGTTGTTTAGGATGATTTGAGTTCGTGAAGTCTAAATCAATTGGAAAAAGGAACACGTATGAAATAAAAGTGTTTTAATCCTGTTATAAGAACTTCATAGTGGATGAGAATATTGTACACATACATGCTTAGTCTCCGGAGGTTTCATTATATTTTTTAATATGAGAGTATTATTTTGTTACAATTCGGCTTGTGGCATTTACGGACAAAGTTACAATGTTTTGGTTAACCATATATTATTCTAAGATTTATTTTCAAGACCATAGAAAATCATTCATGTTAATGCTTTAGAATGAAGACTTTGGATATTAAAATGGAAGTTGCATATTATGTTTCTTAAGCCATGAACATGTTTCTTTACATTTTTTGTGTTTAGATTTATGTGCTAAACTCATAGAAACGAGCTTTTTTTTATTTTTTATTTTTGTACTTTTAATATTAATCATCAAGATAAATCTAGATCCTAATTTCCATTAAGTTGATTTCTTGTGGTTTTTTAGGTTTTTGGATATTTTAGATTTAAAAGTCGTTTTCTTTAACACGATTGTCAGATCAAATTCCTCGAGTTTCGAACGACAATTTTGTTACTTAAGTAGTGCTCCATGACATTAATGTTATTAGATCAATACCACAATTTTTTTTAGATATATCTGTTATATTAATGTTATTAGCTCAATACCACAATTTTTTTTCAATATATCTGCATTTTAACGACTTTGATATATACTTAGATACTTTGTTTTTTAAATTGTTAGTCACAATTTGATAGTTTTATTAATTAGTTTCATGGGTTTTGATTCTTACTTACAATTTCAAAAATAATTTCTTGTAACAAAACCAAAACAAGAATCTTGATCACACTGTGAAATTGACCCAAGGATTATGGGTTCATAAAAAATGGGCCTATTTTTGTTGAAATAAATTTCTTTGAGCTTTTTGGAAACTTCGCAAGATGTGTAAGATAAGATATTCATCGATTTCAAGAATAATAAAAGATTTCTTCGTTCATTTTTTGTTGTTACCATTTGTTGTCATGTATGATGGGCCATTTAAGGCATTGTTTTGACATCCATGGCACTCTAGATTGAAGCCGGCCGTTCACTCCTTGTTCTCCTCGTGTTGATAGTGTACATTTATGTACGCGCATATGGACTCTCCGGGCAAAGCATATACGTACTCCTTGGTCTTGCCTTCAGCTAGTGCACACTTGCATTGCTGGAGTCATGGAGGGAAAAAGGCCGCATAGTATTGTGGTGTACACATTACTGTATCATAATATCATGGCAATTCTAAAAAACTTACATTCGAAATTGTCAAATCTCTCTTGATTGACCTATTTTATGAAAATTCATTTAAGACTACCGTTCTCGTCGAACCAACTTCTATTTTGATTTGCTCCGATCAGTTCTAAATTTCATTTTGCGAAGTAATGAAAAAATAACTTTGAAAATTACCATTGTTTTTTTTTATAAGGGAGGACCTCACAAATGTCTAGCCATTTTTCTTATAAAATTAGTGCATTGGTCTATATTTCGAGAAAAAAATATCATTTTTATTCCGTCGTAAATCGAGTTTTGGGAGGAATTCCAGGTATTCACTCTAGAAGGTTTTATCATTCTGGCTATGCTTTTTCTTGGGCTAAGACACCAATCTCTATAGGCTTGGTTTGAACTTCAAGAAAATCTAATGACGACTACTTTTATACCTATTTCTCTTTAAAAAAAATCATTTTCTTTATTGTGAGATTTGTAAACCTCATCCCAAATATCTAATCTGAAATTTCTTTGGGTCCCCCTCGACGACCCAGAGGAAATGAGGAACATCTCGTCATAATTGTCTGCTAATTTTGGTTTTGTTCCGTAAGCTTCACTCCAACCAAGTAAATCCATGTGAAATTGGAATCTTTTTCATTTTTCTTATCTTGAATCATTCATGAGAAGGAAGGTTAAAATGGCGCAAGAAAGAACAAAATTCATATCAGCCATATAATTAATACCATGGCCGTAATGAAAATTGATTCGAAGTAGGGAAAAGTGTAAAGTAGCTCAACTGTAAATGAGAGGAATTATTATTAGGTATGAGAATAGGAATCTATTTAATGAAAGACTTTGGCTTTCTTGACTCAAGTCTTGATTGAGCTGTCACCCAAAAGAAGCATCGAGACTAAGAAGGAGTTGACTTCCATGGAAAATTTAGACTTTCTCAACCTTTCCTTTTTTACATATTCCGTCTACCCATTCACTTGAGTGAGACAGAGGAGAGTGGAATTTTGTTAAGTTCGCGACAGACTTGTCACAAGCTCCACGAAGTGGCCACCTTTACTTCGAAGACGAGAACCAAAAGGGAGTTGAAAATGTGTTTTGAATCCTCTTGAATCTTTGTTTTTGTTTCGGCCGAGACTAAAGGAGGTTTCCTCTGTCCCAGAAAAATGAATTAGGAAAGGAGTCTTAGTTGTCCTTAGTGCGGCCTCATAAGTGGTTGTGTCGATGACTTCTTCTCTGCGACGAATCTTTGGGTCCAAACCCATCACAAACTTCTATAAACTAACCTACAAGGTAGGCTTACATGTTCCATCGTCCCATCGTAGATTCCCTGTCACCGTTAGGCATGACATGTATAAGATAAGAAGAAAAATGTCTTTGATTGCGTATATTATTGTTGTTTACTTATTATCCATATAACTTATGCCCGAGTTTGATAGCCTAGATTATTTTATTACTGAAGCATGTTATTTGATTTAATTGTATGCTTATGATGTAAATTGAGTTAGCGAGTAGTAGACTTAAGTAAAGTTTTAAGTTAGTTTTAGAACCATGCTGCCTAGAGAACATGAAAGAGGACGTCGAGGAAAAAGATAGCCCACTATTAGGGGAAGGTGTAGAGGTGAAGAGAGCCCACCTCGCGAGGGCTCAGTAACTCGTACAGACGCAGTTGTGCCACCTCCAGTAGCGCTAGCGGCTGGAATAGATCCCACTACGAACTTGATGTGTGAATCATTTCAAGCAATGATCATACAATGGTAGCCACCCAGTAGGCCAATAACTCGCAATCTACTAGAGGAGCGAGATATTTACAGAATTTCAAGTAGTATGACCCGCATGCTTTAAACGGAACCGTGGGGGACCCAACAGAAGTTCAGTTGTGGATTTTGTCAATGGAGACAATATTTTTGTTAATGGATTGCCCGAACGATTAGGTGTCCCGTGCGTCATTCATGCTGAAGAAGGACGTAGAATTATAATGGTTGGATAAGAGAGAAATTTTTAGTCCCAACGGAAGTACTATAGCCTGGTCACAATCTATTCAAAATTACTATCGATATATTGTTTTAGTTTCTTTAAATAATTTGTTCGAGCTAATTCAATATTATATTTTTAAATTGGTAAAAATTATTTACAAATTTTTCTAACGTTCTAGTACATACAGAAATGTATTTTTGAAATTTTTTTAAATAAAATATATGTAAAAGAGCTATGTTATATGTTGACTAAATAAAATCACGATGAATTGAGTTGGTCATGAGTTTCTTTCCAACTAAATTTTGTTAAATTGAACCAACTAAATTTTTAAGTTAGTCCAAACTCATGCTCAACCGGTAACCCAAACCTAATTCTATCTGAACCGATGTGATAACTCAAATCGATCAGATGTTGACCGACCACTCTTCGGTGACTTTTCAACGGCTCTGTCTTTACAGGAGTTATCTAAAATACCCCTACTCACATGTCTCAACAAGAATCGATTGAGTTAAATCATCTATAGCAATTAAAAATTTGGTCATACCCCAACCCAACTCACCTGTGTCTTCCAAAATGATTTGGATTAAATCATCTATAACAATTAAAAAGTTGGTCATATCAATAGTATTATCATTCTAAGATACCCACCTTATCAATAATGTTACCACTATCACCTTATCAACCGTGTTACCACTACGAAAAATCTAGTGTAATTGACGATGTCTGTGGTTGAGGTAGCACTGTGAAGGATAGTTAAAGGAAAGAGAGAGACGAGAGTCCGTAGGAGATAGAGAGGGAGTTGTTTTCTCCTTTTTGCACAGTTACCTTCCAAGTAAAAATCTTCATTTTACTCTTACCTTAAAAGTAGAAAGTAGAAATTCCTTAAACTTTTGGATGGAATTTGAGAGGATGACATAGAATGATATGCCCCTTGTTCATTCAAGTTTATTGTTACACTTTTTTTGTCCAACATTTTAACAAATTTCTATTCTAAAAATGTTAAAAATTGGGAACGCTCCAATAATGAACGTTTAAATTGGTACACCATAAGCACACAAAATTTGATAGACAGCCATAAAAAGAAATGGGACCAAGAGATATGTGAAGAATCTAATCAGCAGCCACATGTCTATCAAAAGATTGCCCTTTTTTTAGTTTACTTCCACTTGGACAATTGTGGAGGTCCCACGTAAGATGCTGCCTCTTATTCCAAATACAGCTAAGCCATGTCATCATCAACTCGTCCCACTCACCAAAAAGTGAAAAGAACAGTGGAAAATAACAGCCATCAAAGGGTCCACGTAATACGCCATGGAAATGAAAAAGAACCAAAAAGTTCGTAATGCTACCCCTTCACCTGGGGTTCCTCTACTCTTTCGTTAAGATCCAGCTGTCAGTTGTAGATATTTATAATTAAATATAATATAATGCAACTAGATTTTGGACAAATGTGTCCTGTCTTACATTGATTGGGAGGAAGCAGAACCACATGCATTTGTATGGTGTTTGGACATTATTCAAAACACCTCACACCTTTGTTTTGTTATCAGAGGCATTATAAGTCTCCAACTTGAATCCAACAACTCCCAAAGTACAGCAATAACTTTTTTGATCTCTCACATTTTAGGGAAAAATCACGTGCCACTTGTAACAAAAGCTCCGATGGATCTTAACTAGTCAAGACATTACTTACCTCTTTAAAAGTTGAAGTTCAAATCTCTTACCCAGTTGATCTAAAAAGGAAGTAACACAATACAAGAATGTGTCGATTTTAAAAGCTCGATCATCTCAAGTTGGTTGAGGCGCTCCAAGCACTTGGCTTGATACCCCTTGCTTGGCCATGGTGCCAAATTGTATGGACCGTACATGGCACGAAGTTTTGGCCTACACTACATGGTCATATAACTCTCTCAACAACTATTTCGAATGACCGAACACGTAACAGTCCAAGCCCTCTCTCAACAACTATTTCTAGTGCTTCATGTCAGCTCATAATAAAACGTAACATCCCAAGCACACTGCTAATCGATATTGTCCGCTTTGGCTCGTTGGGTATCGCCATCAACTTAACGGTTTTAAAAACACATCTGCTAGGGAAAAGTTTCCACACCCTTATATATAATATTTTGTTCTCCTCTCCAACCGACAAACTCAGTCTTCTTTGTCACCCTGTAAGCTATTTTACAACACTGTCAAAATAAAATAATCATGGTAAGTATGGACCGTAATAATATAAGATGAGGTTAAAGAATGGCAAGAAAGAAAAGAACCGCTACCAAGTGGTCCGTACACTATGCAGAGTTAGAAAAGGATGTGTTGTATGCATTTCTATAAGTATAATTTCTTCCAATGGTAAGTTGCTACAAAAATTAAACGCTCTCTTCTAGGAATCTTCGCCGCAGCATTGCAAATTACACAATCTCTACCCCTCCCTCCCCTCTCTACAGCTAACATCATACCTTTTTTAATTGAAAAGAATAGAAGTTGAATTAGATAACGAAATATGATACAAGAAGAGACCGTATGTTAGAGGTTTCCAGCAGTAAATATGAGCTCTTTGTACAAAAGTGTGCAATCTGCTGAAGAATGCAAGACTTGAGGCATTTAATGAGACGCTAAGTTGAAGTTTTATTTGGAGATTGGAGACGCCAGCAACAAGCTGAGTCGGCTGAAAGGAGATCTGATCGCTTCTACAAGCAAAGAAGGCTGTAGAACACAAGCGGTATGAAAGCGTTGTCAAGCTGTGCTGTATAAGCCTCCAATAGACCACTAACTGTGACGGCTAGGAGAAGAGACAGCCATCGCTGAAAGGGTAATCAACCGTATCAGGAATATATAGATACAAAAATTGTAAGACATCAATATCGATAAGTAAATTATTGGACAAATCACACTTTAGTGCTGCAGTTTGAAATCAGTTTTATTTGATCTGCATGCTTTGCCTGTTTGACTGTGGCATGACACTTAATATGTTTGAATTATTAACAATTAATAATTTATATTGTTTTGTGTGTGTGTGTGTGTGTGTGTGTCTGGTCTCCATTTTCTCCCCACAATCTCTCCTCGAACCCAACCTCATCTCTTTTCTATCTCTAACATCGGTCAACATCTCCCAACCTTCTGCATCAAGAATGACGGGAGGATGATTTCAGTTACAAACAGACCTCCATCTAGATAGGTAGAAAAATGGATTCAACTGAAAAAATCCTGGGAAAATTAATAGAAAGGAGGATGTGAAGTAATTGGTTTGTAAGGTTTAGTTCCCACAACTTTCCTTTCACTCACTCTGTTCTTTTTGTCGATTTTAAGGTTTTAAAGGAACTTTTTTATCTCATGTTCAAAAAAATAAATAAATAAATAAAAGGTTCCAAAGAAACTTGTTTCAGTTTTCCAATTTATGGGAAATGAAAGTTGCTGGAAGAATTGTTGAGTATTTCCATAATCACAAAGAATAGGAAATTGATTCGGGCTTCAAGTTTCACATTGCTGGATGACAGGCATGGTATGGTCACCAATTGGCTCTTGAGGGAACACCTATTCTAGTTCATACCAGTCCCACTCCTAAAAGCATTGCTCATGGTGATTTATCTAGTGGCTGATAAGATCATTTTGAAGCTAGCAGCACAATGTCGGTCTGGTGAGGAAAAAGTGAACAATGGAAAAAGGTCCCCCTGCAGAGGGATGCCTTACGTCAATTACTGTGGTTGCATGGCTTCGACTTGTATGCCAGAAGATGACCCTCGGCACACCCCAAGTAACGAGTATTGAAGCCAAGCAAGACTGCTAAGGAAAGGGATTCAATTTCTCCAATGGATCCATAATACCACTGCAAGCACCCCTATTTGACCCAGATTTTGGGGATAAGAGGTTTAGAGGAAAAGTTACCGAATATTTAGGATTTGATTATTAAATAGGTCGTTTACTATAGAGTAGCTAAATGAGATGGCTACTGGTTTTTTAATGGGCGTGCTTATAAGTAGAATGAGTAGAGGAAGTCAAAGCAAGCAACTTTGTAGTTGTCTAGTATTAAGCTTGATCAAGAAAGACACTCAAGTTCCCCAAATCATTCGAGATTCTATGTTGCTGCATTTCTTTTCTAATTAACACCATTTTGCTGAAGTTTCTTTCGCTGATTAGTGGTTCAGAAGGATAGAGAGATCGACTAACCTCTGTCAAAATATATCCAGTGGATGCTAGAAGTGGAAGCAGAATAGAACAAGCAGCTAGAACAGATGTGATACCAGCAGCTGTACCTTCAATGGTTTTCTCTACAAAGTGCAATGTTACAATATTAGACGTTTAAATCACAAAAACTTATATCATAGGGCGCATGAACAAAAAGAATACTCACTTCCAGTTTTGCTCCATCGCAGGACACCATACTTGTGACCAACAACAGATGCCTGAGAAGGAAGAAAACTATCATTTTTATTATTAAAAAAAAATGGTGGTTTGACCACTAGTAGTCTACGGCATTAAAAAAACTTATGTTCATATTGATGTTATAGTTCTTTTTCTCTCTTTTTTTTTTTTTTTTTTTTTTTTTTTTTTTTTTTTTTTTTGGGTAAGAAACTGAAGTTTATGAAATAAAAAGGGCATACAAAAAATAAGCCCCAAAACATAAGTAGTCCAACACTAACTAGAATAAAGAATCCAGTCCAAAAGAACAAGATTGATGTTATATTTACTAAACGATCTAGAGACCAACGCCCAAACATAAGCAATAAATCTCACCAACTCTCAAACCTCCTTCCTAGATTTCTCAACACCGTATTTTTTATGAAAATTTGAGTTATAGTTGAGAATTTCATTTTCCAACCAAATGCCCGTCGAAATGAAATTCATTTTTGTCTCATTTTAAAGTAGAAGATCCTTCAATTCAAAACTATTTGTGCATGTCGGGTTTAGTAACAGCACTATCAACCATAAATTAAATCAATACAACAAGAAATCAATTGCCAAAGAACAAATATATGTTTAATATTAGGTTTGGTTTGTTCCTCAGGTTGTTCAAACTTAAGTACTCATAGTTTCAAATGAACTACCTACAACATGATAGTTCCCACAGCTGTTAACGGCTGATGTTAGAGGGCCAAAAAACATTAAGAATCATAGAATTTTAAATGGTAGAGCTTACGAGCATGCTTCATTTACTTTTGAGAAACAAATAAATTATCGGCCAAGAAAATAGTCCAGCATAAATGTTGAGATTTTCAACTCATCAGTCCCATTGTTTCAGTTAATGCGAAAAGGATTAGTTTAACCAATAGAACAAACAATAAATCAGAAAAATAGCACATATTTCAGGACAAACTCGAATTTCAGCATTTAAATTCAAGCAGGTATCTCAGAGTCACCACCAGAGTTGAGGGTATAATCCACTCACCATTGTATCTCCAATTCCAAGACTCAGTATTCCAGCAAAAGGTGCAAGTGGACGGTCATTGTAACCAGAGGACATCCAAATAGGAAGCGCACATCCCAATAAAAGTGAGAAGTGGCTTAAGAAAAGATATTAACAGATAAAAGGGTTAGATAAAACTTATTCTCCTAAAGTTAACAATACCTTACAGTATATATGAAAAAGAAGATAAAATACCTCACAATAAGAAATTCAGAGTCACGGTGATCTGTGAAAGCATTCATAAATTGATGCACAGGTTCGCCCAAAGGCCAAATCCTCCATACCTAGAGTAATGGTTTGTGTGAGAATAATAATAATAATAATATTGAGCCTCGTCTCATGATTTACATTTAACTGCACACACATTTGCACATATAATCGTTGTTTCAACTTTAATTTCTTGATAATCATAGTCTTATTATAATTTATTGAAGCAAGTCATCCTCCCACATACCTTTCGTCTGAGTTCCCCTCCATTTATTATCATATATACAATTCATGGAGTTCAATAATTTATTTGACAAATTATGAGGGCAAGTGTTCTATCTAACAGCAATCATATCAATTTATAACATCTCCCAAAATGAAAATAACAGTCACCAAAGTTATCAAATAAATGATTGTAGACAATATAGCAACGTAAAACCAATGAAAGTGTAAATTGAATATCCATACGTTCAAGTAATTAACTTACTCGAATAATTTCTAATGCCAAGAAAACTGCCAAAGCTGCACCAAAGGCTAGATTGAGAAACCTTGGCTGAAAAAAAAAAATCGAAATACTTTTCAGAATCTAGACACACCTAATCCAGAATGCCAGCATTGTTTTGACTAGAGAAGAAATTATCGTAGCAACTAAGCATCAATAATTAGAGCAAGTTTACCTGAAAGATAAGTGCAGGAAGAAACATCAAAACAGCCATGAGATGATAGTATTTACGAAGAAGAATTCTCTCGATCTTGCTACTTCTTGAGATATTGTAGAACCGCAGAATAGATGCACATATAAGAGACAACCAGTAGACGCATAAAGATAGTCTTTTAACTGGTTCTGAAAATGTAAAGGATATGACCCTGACAGAAAGTCAATTATATGGATAAGCATAAAGAGTTGACATGACAAAATATGCTCCAATTAGGTCAATGAATCAACTTTAACAATTTTTATAAAGACTTATGAGAGTAAGTAAAAAAACTAAAATTTTCAATAAACTGAATTCAAAATTCCAATGGATTTCATACCATAAGAAAGGATGTGTGTCAAATTCATGAACTAACATCATCCATGATGGGACGACCACGATCGAAATGAATCCGAGAACGGAAAAAAATATCATAGATCTTCTAATCTCAAAGTATTTCTTAGCTTCAGAGTTTTCAGTGTTCACAATGCATTCCCATCGGTGGAGATGTTTAAAGACCACTGGGCACAGAAGAAGGCCAAGCAGCAGACCCTACATGTTGGAATAACCATGTTAATCCCCAAAGAGAGTAAAACATGTGAATTACTGAGACAAAAAAATGTGAATCAGCTTCCACAAACAAGATGTAAACCTGAATTATGGGACTAATCTCACTTCTGTTCATCATATACTGAAAAGAAACCAATTCTGACGAACTAAGAGCCCCAAGCATCTGCTCCAACCAATCTCTTATTAAATATATATGCAACAGTTATATTCCAAGGAAAATATATACCCTACAAACCTTAGCAATAGTACATCCTAGCATGTCACCAAAGTAGAGAACAAGTCCAGCCGTAACCAATAGCGCTTCTCCTATAAGAAGATGCCACTACCATTGAAGAAGTAAGCCCGTGAAAGAAATTTGATTTAAACATTAAAAAAATCATAAGTTCGGCTTGTGATCTTAACTACTTGTGGAATCTGGACCACAGAAAAATTAAAGCAATTTATTGGGCTTCTGGAGGTCAGTTAGAAGTAGAACACAGCATATTTAGGAAATGATATTAACCAACTAATCATTGAAAACATTTACATTTGTTCACATTGGAGATAAATATGACATCAAATTTTCTGAATAATTTCTGCCTTGCCATGGTTGATCATTTTAATTAATGAAAACAAGTTACAATGTAGTGATTTTAGTTTTTCTCAAATACCAAAGAAATTAAAACCATCTACTACAAAAAGAAAAGAGGCATACAACACGTACCAATGGAAGCACAAGATGGAAAGGTACTAAGAAGATGCTGAATCAATTTGGAAGCAACCAACCCATGACAGAGTATCCACGACGACATAAGAGCCATGCGGACAACTGATTGAAGAGAAATCAGAAGAAAGAACAAAAATAAGTATTGAAACATGAATTCAAAAACTCAACAAAAAAATTCTGCAGATTTTTCTCCATTCTATTTCTGACCTAAACAAGGAAAAAAATCATTTTAGTTTATGAGAAAGAAAAGAAAGAATTCACAAGAAGCAAATTTAGTTACCATTCGGATACATTGTTGCTAAGGAACTATAGCACACAACACCATATAGGATCTTACAACCCAAACCAAGCTTCAACCTCCAAAGACGATGGAAACGTGTTTGTGAAACAACATCAGACTCATGCATAGCATTCCAGAGAAGCATAAGCACACTCAAACAGCAGGTTGAAGTTGACCAAAAGTGCATAGTCCAAGTTTCGATCTCTGAATACATAAATTAAAAAAGTCCTGGTGGTCATTAACCAATAATAAGAACAAAAGGGCTTAGTTCCAGTACCAACAACTAAATTAAGAGAGCTTTAAGAAATAATGCCAATCATAGTCACTGTTTATTTAGAAACTCCATACCCTCAAGTCCGGTGTGATTGGATGAGAAAGCTCTAGTAAGCTGAATCATCTTAGCAAGCATTACAGCAGGAAGTGTAATTGCTCCTAATAGTATTCCTGATGAAGCACCTGGCCTACGGAAAATGGCAATTGAAAATCATTGATATAGCACAATTGACAACATAAGAAAATAGATCATTGAACAAAGTCATTGCGTTGACCATAAAGACCACACTTCCAGTAAAAGTTAAAATAAATTTAATAGTATTGGGAATTCAAATCTACAAGAGCAATAAAAGAATAACAGAAGATCTCTTGAAACTTAGCTAGATGACAAAATATCCATTTACATGGGTTGGGTCTCCCGTAGTGAAAATTTACAAGATAAGGGCGTAAAAGGAGAAATGTAACCTCTAAAGTTAGTTAATATAGAATTATATTGTATGTTCAAGAAGCACAAATATTTTAGTTAGGTTAAAGTGTCCTTATCCAATACGGATTGGATATTCCAACACTTTGATACTTGTTGAACATGTGTCAGACACTAGCTAGCACAATCAACGTGTTAGAAACTAATTGTATAAATTGAATATGAGGCTGAGACTTCTTAGGCATGTATTGAACAATTACTGAGCAGAATAAATAGACATACATTGATATGAACCAAGAGACATCAATCATACAATATACTTCAATGAAGATGTGAAGAAAATGTTGTCAAAATTATCAAAAGATGTTTCAATTCATGCTACATTGAAGAAGAATAAAGTTTGATTGTTGTAAATTTTGGGTGGGTTATAATTTAGAGTAATTTAGAGTTATTTGTATTTTAAGACTCCATAAAGTGTGAAAATTACAAAAGTTGTAACATTCACACTTTATGGCCATAATTAGCCATTATGCAAATGTAACCGAAATTAAATAAAAAGTCTTAAAATACAAATAACTCTAAATTACTCTAAATTATAACCCAC
>NW_019268547.1:1837330-1868071 GCF_002738365.1 Cucurbita moschata | reverse complement strand
ATTTACAACAATCAAACTTTATTCTTCTTCAATGTAGCATGAATTGAAACATCTTTTGATAATTTTGACAACATTTTCTTCACATCTTCATTGAAGTATATTGTATGATTGATGTCTCTTGGTTCATATCATACATAGTACTATATGACAAAAAAAGCTAACATAAGTATAATTCAACTGATTTAAACATATCCCCTCGACAAAGAGGTCAAAGATTCAAATGCCCCCACCCTCACTTGTTGAATTATTTTTAAAAAAAAAGGAAAAAAAACAATAAATTTTCATTGAGAAAAAAACAACCTTTCATTGAGAAAAAAAATACAAGATTACACCGAGCATCCAAACAGGAAGCCCACAAAATGGAAGGCCACTAAAGGTCTTCAAACCTGTAAGATAGGCTTTTCGAGTAATTACAAAAATCTTTCGTATGGAAGCCCAAAGAGAGACATAAAATTTAACAAGGGACCAAACATCACTAGGATATCATCTGTCCAAACACCTAACAATTTGTTGTTCCTCTCTTCCCAAAGGTCCCATAGTAAAGTACACAGTCAAGCCACAAGAAACGACCTTCTCTAAAAGGCGAAAGAAGAAACTCTTTGATCATCCCCTTCAAGCCTCTATGGTGAGCTAACTGAAAGCCAAACGCCTCCAAAAAAAATAATACCACATAGAGTGCACAAAGTCGCATCTCAAAAGGAAAGGATCCCAGTCTTCCTCTACCTTCCGACAAAGAATACACCAAAATGGGCCAATCAACAAAGGCCACTTTCTCAAGATCCTATCTAAAGTGTTAACACGACAATAGGTAACTTGCCAGACAAAGAACTTAACCTTCTTTGAAAAGACAAAATCCCTATCGTGAGAAAGGTCCAACAAACATCAAAAGAAGAAACTACAAGTGAAACCACTAAAGAGTTAGGGCTCCAAATACGCATATCTCTCCTCCCTATCCTAAAATTGAGCTCCCCCAATCCAATGTTCGATAACCTTATGTTTTCCCCAAGAGTGTTCAGAGCCTATAGCCACCATGGTCTTGTGTGTCATCCAAGATAGAAATAACTCTTGATATATTTTGCACTAGGTGTTTTAATGTTCACAGTAGTCCCGAAAGGCATCACAGTTCCCTTCTCCCGTTTCCTTTTCCGTCGTCTCCCATGGTTTCTGGTCCTCGACTTCCTCTACGTCATTTCGCTCTTCCATTTCAAAACGTGCTCAGACACCTAATTGATAGGTACATTGGTAATCTTCTATTAAGTAGATAAAAGGAGACAAACATGCCATACAATAATCATATACGCCAGCCATTTCTCCCTCATTCAAAACACTTGCAAAATCCAACACCCTCACAGTTACATCATACCTA
The DNA here is from genome assembly GCF_002738365.1 of Cucurbita moschata. Taxonomy (NCBI): domain Eukaryota; kingdom Viridiplantae; phylum Streptophyta; class Magnoliopsida; order Cucurbitales; family Cucurbitaceae; genus Cucurbita; species Cucurbita moschata. The sequence continues at coordinate 1,866,705 of NW_019268547.1, read as the reverse complement.
CTGTATACGTGTATAGTCTATCCTACGTTTTACCCCTTCTCTCATATTCAAGCTTTCACAATTCGAGGTCCAACACATTCATATTACTAAATTTCCCAAGCAACATCCAGAGATCAGGAGACAACAACTGGAAAACTGACCAGAGACGTTATTAAACGTTCTAAATTAGAGTACGTGCAAGCAACCATATAGTCTAAAGCGAGAATTCGATGAATTAGAAAGAAAAGAAAAATAAATTACCTGGTGTTAAATTGATGAAGAGAATTGGAACTCTCTGCTTGGATTTCGATGCAAAGAGCGGACAGGGTAAGCAGAGAGAGAGCAAGACCATGATAGAGGAGGGAGAACGGGAGAGAAACCAAGACGCTGGTGATGAAGAAAAGAACCACAGCTCTCTCTCCGTTCAGCAACGGGATCATCGAGAAAGCCATCGTAAATCCAGAAAACTACCCAAAAAATAAAAATAAAAATGCCAACAACCACTCAAGCGGCTGAACCGCCGGCCAGATACCAACCAATTCAATGACGGAATCGAAATCTTCCAGCAAATAACCCCCAAAATGAGACTCAAAACGGCTGATCGTCCTGTGAGGCCGCTTGTGGTACCAAGTCTTTAGAAATCCCCGTTGCTCAGAATCTGAGATCCATGGAGTTGTTGAGACCAAGCCGGCTTGAATCCCAACAACTGCAATCAAGCAATCGTTCGGAAATTCCTTGGATTGATACACAACCGCAGCAGGCACCTAGATTTCCTACCCCGTTGGCGCGAGGTGGACGCCCGAATATCAGATATTCCAGGAATTTTCTCTCTCCATGGTCACGCGTTCCCATTTGAAGTCAGATTTTTTAGGATTATAAATCAAAATTAGCCTAATTCCAAATTTGCCCCTACTTGCTCACGGTTTAATCCTTCTCCAACCTAATTTTATAAACAGGTAGATAATCCAATTTATTTAAAAATTATAAACTTTAATTTGTTACGTAATAAAAATTGATATTTAATTTTGATCCATTTTTTTTATAAAAGAATAATAATAATAAATTGTTACCAATTTTAAAATATAGAGACTGAATTGCTACGATACTTAAATGGTTATAAGAATTGGTGAAATAAAATTGGAGGGCGGGTAGTTACGGTTGTGTAGCACCTTAGTAAAAGAGGGATACGTGAATGAACCGAGACCACATCTAAGTGAGAGTTATCATAAAGATAAAATGGCTAAGAAAAGCTTCAAAGAATTGAAAGTTGCTACTTAAACTAATAAGATGCACCTTTATTTTCGGTAGCTCAATCATAGGAACTTTACAATTAAGCGTATTTTACTTAGCAAATCTATGTTGGGTGGCTTCTTGGAATTGTCCTAGGATGCATGCGCATGAAGACAACACATGTTGGAATGACTCATGTTGCTTTGTGGGGATAATCTTCAATGGAGTAAGTAACGTGACCATGTTACAAGGGATGACTTGAACCATTAGGTGTCAAATCTAGATTCCAAATATTGGTCTGCAAATTATATGACACCGGAATAATATAGACGTACATGAATGAACTGAAACCACATTGAAATAAAATAGAACTTGAGGATAGAATAGCTAAAAATGACTTAAAAGAATTGAAAGTCGCTACCTTCCTTTTCAATGGCTTAATTGTAAGAACTTCATGGTTAAGTGTGCGCTTTACGTGCTACTGAAGCTATATGAGATTAAACATAGAAATAATCTTCACTCTTAAGGAGCAAGGAACGTAGGTAAGAGCTTATGTTGCAGAAGATGCAAAAAAAATATTAGTGGCCACCAACTAATATCTAGTAGTAAGTTGATTGATATGACGCGATTCATATCAGTTGTTGGATTATACTGCAGGCAACGCCTCATCTATTGCAAATTGAATCAACAGCATAACTATGAACTTTGATATACACAAAAGAGTTAGAAACATGATACCAACAGTTGGAAATAGCCCAGAAAAGCTAAACCGTGTTAAACCAATCATTGAATAGATCATGATGACATCAATAATAGAGCTAAATAGTTTTATACTCGTTCTTCGTACTCTTCTTTACCAAGTAATACCTCGGCTAGTACGGCCAAGGGGAGGTAGGAGGCTACATTGCATCATTCCTTGAATGTGCGCAACAAGAACATAAAACTGATGTCGTAAATCAATCTTTCAAATGCCGATTACAACAAAAAACTTTACACAAACTCGTAAATTTACCTACACGAAAATGTAAGAGAACGAGAGCTAGAACGCGGTAGGCTAATACCATGAGAAACAACACCAACAAGTTCTTCCATTTGGAGTGAGTGTTAGAAGAGATATCGTATGCACTATGGATAGCCTGGTAACCAGTTATGTTTCTTACCTCACCAACTGCAAGGGTACTCCCTAGATACTCATTCTCCAATAGCCCCTGTAAAAATGGTACACTATACATGAAAGATGGCAAAAAAAACCCATGTAATGATGATATCTATACAATCCTAAAACAATATCATGTTGATTTGACAGGATATCTTGCTTCACATGGGGTTCCCATTGAGATTACACAAACTGGGATGTGTTCTTGGAAGGCCTATTATATGGTTCTTTGTGGATTCACCCCATTAGAAGCTTCTTTGGTTCTTTGGTTGAATCTTATTAGACATTTTCTTTTGGGTCACTTGGAATGGGAGAAACCTAAGGCTTTCTATGAGCAAGGAGTAGTCATTCAATCGACTTATTGACAACGTTACTTGGTCATTTCTTGGTGTAAATTTGTAACAACTCAAGCCCACCGCTAGCAGATATTGTCCCCTTCGAGTTTTCTCTTCCAGGCTTCCCCTCAAGTTTTTAAAACTATGAAGCTGATAGCGATAGGTAATGGGTCAAAGCGGACAATATCTACTGATGGTGGGTTTGAGTGGTTACAAATGATATTAGAGCCAGACACCAGGGGTGTGCCAATGAGGATTCTGGCCCCCAAGGGGGGGAGGGGATTGTACATCGATTGGAAAGAAGAACGAAACATTTCTTATAAGGGTGTGGTAACCTCTCCCTAACAGACGCGTTTTAAAACCGTGAGGTTGACGCGATAGGTAACGAGTCAAAGCAGACAATATTTGCTAGCGATGGACTTGAGTTGTTACAAATGATATCAGAGCCAGACATCGAACAGAGGACCAGCGAGGATGCTGGGCTCCGAATGGGAGTGGATTGCGGGATCCCATATTAGTTGGAGAGAAAACGAAACATTTCTTATAAGGGTGTGGTAACCTCTCCCTAACAGACGCGTTTTAAAACCATGATGTTCACGGCGATAGGTAACAGGCCAAAGCAAACAATATCTGCTAGCAGTGGGTTTGAGCTGTTACAAATGGTATCAGAGCCAGACACCAGCGGTGGGCTAACGAGGATGTTGGGCTCCCAAAGTGGGTGAATTGTAAGATCCCACATCTGTTGGAGAGGAGAACGAAGCATTTCTTATAGGGGTGTGGAAACCTCTCCCTAACAGACGCGTTTTAAAACCATGAGGCTAATGATGATAGGTAACAAGCAAAAGTAGACAATATCTATTAGCGGTGGGCTCGTTCTTATAATTTTGTATCTCTTTTGTCTAATTGGAGAAGTCTTGTGTGGCTCCTTTAGGTCGGGGCCTATCTTCCCCCGTCTTTTATAATTTTATACATCAATGTGAAATTGTTTCTTATACGTATATCTAAGGTTTTTTTATAGTATAATGTTAGTGTTAGTACGTGAAAAAAGAGCATAAACCAATATGAATATACGGAAGTAAGGAGTGAATGTCACAAGTAAACTTGCCTGGATGGAGTAGGTGTGGAAAGCAATATAAGACAATGGGTATGTCCAGACAGGACCTGGCAAAGCATTTCGAATCCGAAAATAACCAGCTGAGAGCATCATTAGCACCTGAAATGACATATATACCATTCGTTACGAGACGAGGACGGTGACATTGGAAGAGCTTGAATAAGTGAACGTACATGTGCAGATACGAGTGTCAAAACGATCCAGAAGATATTTCTCCATAACGAGGCCATAACGAGTATCAATCCTTCATTTACTAAGAGGCACATAAAGAAGTTTAGCACAAAGTACATCAACAAACTGAATTCGTCTCGAAGTCCTACTAGGAAATAGAAGATGAGACTTGAAGAGATGGAAACGAGGAAGAGGAAAGGTATGCTGGAGAGAAGTTGCCCGAGTAGGAAAACGAACGCCCCAGAATGATAATTTGATTCTTCACTAGTATATATCTGCAAAAAGCGATAGGGACGAGTTCAGTGAAAATAGACAAACTGCGAGAATGACATCAATATCGAGATTGATCCGAACCACAGGTATATGTTAGAATCGCACAACAACGCACACACTCGATCTAGATGAACACAAAGAATATGAGTGAAAATGCAAAAAGACGAATATTGGCTAGAAGTTTATACTGATAACTTCAGGTACGTACAGTTGTAGAGAATTTTCAATGCATAAAGGATATATATGATTCAGTTTACTATATATATAGCTTTACAATCGCTTCTATGAACTCGGAGATGGATCAAATGATTCATCTCTGCAACCAAAATCCATGGAAAGTGATTTTCAACCAACTACACTTGAGAGTATTACCTTAACCTCCCTCATGAGAGCAGGTACTCCCGCAACACTTAGGAGAGAAGTGAATGAAACGAATACAAAAACTGCTGCAACTCTCGTCTGCATTTAAGACAATAAAACGAAAATGGATTGAAACATGTAGAAACAAAGCGTATAAATTGGATATACAGTTGTAACAGCCCAAGCCGACTGCTAGCAGATATTATCTTCTTTGGGTTTTCCTTTCCGGGTTTCCCCTTAAGGTTTTAAAACGCGTCTGCTAGAGAGAGGTTCCACACCCTTATAAAGAATGTTTCGTTCCTCTCTCCAATCGATGGGGATCTCTGAACACCCTTATAAAATCTTGAGGGAAAGCCTAAAGAGGACAACATCTGCTAGTGGTGGGCTTGAGCCGTTAGTTATTTGTTCCTATAAACAGCGTCACGAACAGAAACACTCACCACAACTGAAGACAAAGAATGTCCTAAGCCAGAGAATACTGTACCAATACAAACTGCAAGTAGCATATAAAGAATAAGCCTAAGCCAATAATACTTCCATTCTCTTGACATAACCAACAAAGACCTCCAAGTCAAAACTGCAATCCTTGTTAAATTACTCGCTTTTCCCTTGCGTTTAAGAGACGGGCCTTCCTGTCGAATAAGCAGCACGTGGCATATTAATTCATTCGCCTCCCGAGCTGAACTAAACAAGATCAAAATGTACTATGAAGACCGCCATACACTTAATAATTCATCTCAGAAGACCTATATGCCAAGAAACCGAGTAATGGAAGAGAGTAGTACGTGTACGTGTATCAGACGTCTCAGTTATTTACATATATTAAGAAGATGACATACCTTATCTGTTAGTCTCGATATCATAATTTCTACTGCAGCAGCATCTGCTGATGATTTATACGTCGCTTCAAGTGTGCGGATTGCAACAGCAGTATCCATATTCACTGATGAAAACTCCCCTTGGTCGTCCTGTTACAAACAGACGGGGGAACCAAATGCAACGACTATTAATGAGAAACGTATGGTAGTATATCAGTCAAATAGATATGAACCTCAAATAAGAAGTTTATAACAGCCCAAGCTCATCGCTAGCAGATGTTGTCCTCTTTGGGTTTTCCGTTTCGAGTTTTCACTCGAGGGTTTTTAAAACGTGTCTGCTAAGGAGAGATTTCCACACCCTTATAAAGAATGCTTCGTTGTTCTACCCAACCGATGTGGGATCTCACATCCACCCCCTTTGGGCCCAATGTCCTCGTTGGTACTCGTTACTCTCTCCAATCGACGTGGGATCTCACAATCCACCCCCCTTCGGGGCCCTGGCACACTACCTGGTATCCACCCCCCTTCGAGGCTCAGTGTCCTCGCTGGCACACCGCCCAATGTCTGGCTCTGATACCATTTGTAATAGCCCAAGCCCACCGCTAGTAAATATTGTCTTCTTTGGGCTTTCCCTTTCCGGCTTCCTCTCAAAGTTTTTAAAATGCATCTGCAATCTGCTAGGGAGAGGTTTCCACACCCTTATAAAAAATGTTTCGTTCCCCTCCCTAACCGATGTGGGGTCTTACAATCCACCCCCCTTCGGCCCCAGCATCCTCGTTGGCACTTGTTACTCTCTCCAATCGATGTGGGATTTCACAACTCATCCCCCTTCGAGGCCAGCCTCCTCACTATGGCACACTGTCCGGTGTCCACCTCTCTTCGGGCTCAATGTCCTCGCTAGCATACCGCCTGGTGTCTGGCTCTGATATCATTTGTAACAGCCCAAGTCCACCGTTTGTAAATATTGTCTTCTTTGAGCTTTCCCTTTCCGGCTTCCCCTCAAGGTTTTTAAAACGCATCTGCTAGGGAGAGATTTCTTCTTTGAGCTTTCCCTTTCCGGCTTCCCCTCAAGGTTTTTAAAACGCATCTGCTAGGGAGAGATTTCTTCTTTGAGCTTTCCCTTTCGAGATTTCTTCTTTGAGCTTTCCCTTTCCGGCTTCCCCTCAAGGTTTTTAAAACGCATCTGCTAGGGAGAGATTTCTTCTTTGAGCTTTCCCTTTCCGAGAGATTTCTTCTTTGAGCTTTCCCTTTCCGGCTTCCCCTCAAGGTTTTTAAAACGCATCTGCTAGGGAAAGATTTCCACACCCTTATAAAGAATGTTATGTTCTCCTCCCAACCAATGTGGGATCTCACAATCCATCCCCCTTTGGGCCCAACCTCCTTGTTGGCACTCGTTACTCTCTCCAATCGATGTGAGATCTCATAATCCACCCCCCTTCAGGGCCCAACGTCCTCGCTGGCACATCGCTCAGTGTCTGGCTCTGATACCATTTGTAACAGCCCAAGCCCACCACTAGCAAATATTATCTTCTTTGGGCTTCTGCTCAAGCTTTTTAAAACACGTCTACTAAGGAGAGGTTTTCACACTCTTATAAAGAATGTTTCGTTCTCCACCCCAACCGACGTGGGATCTCACATTACTAATAATTAAAAGGACGTTACATTGATGGCGTAAATATGGACTCGTGAGTTTTTAGATTCTGAAAATAACTAATGAAAATATCGTCTCGGTCTATGATATGATAGATTATAGAGACATAAATAATCATTGAACCTTTACTTTGAAAGACAATAGCCATAATCGAACGGTATTTACAAGCTATGTTTACGGGTTGATAAACAAAACATGTAACTTATCAAGCCATTCAAACCTGTTAAAAGAAAACAGATAAATAAACAAAAACAAGACTGGAATGAGTTACCTGCCAAGTTTTGCACATTGCAATGATTCTATCAAAATCTGTATTTACTGCTCGTAAAAAGTGGTCAGAAGGACTTTGCATGATTGGACAAGGGAATCCAGCATTAGCGAAATGCTTCATAAGAAAAAGAGATACATTAGCCACTAACCAAGCCAAGGAAAACTGTATATCTGATGAATGCTTGCACAATGCACATTAATATTACCTGCAAGCAAGCCAGTGTTTCTCCAAAAAACAGAGTATTTCCATTTGAAAGCAAACAAATCCGGTCAAAAAGGCCGAACACTTCCGTGCTGCTCTGGTTGATGCTAAAAACAAGAGTGTATCCCGTGCTTGCAAGTTTCTTCAACGTGACCATCATTAAAAGTGCAGACACACTGAAAGAACAAAATCAATGAACTCAGCAACCCTAGCTGATATTGTCCTCTTTGGGCTTTTCCTTTCGGGCTTTCTCTCAAGGTTTTTAAAACGCGTTTGCTAAGGAGAGCTTTCCACACCCTTGTAAAGAATGTTTTGTTCCCCTCTCCAACCGATGTGGGATCTCACAATCTACCCCTCTTAGGGACCCAGCGTCCTCGTTGGCATTCATTCCCTTCTCCAATCGACGTGGGACCCCCCAATCCATCCCCCTTTGGCGCCCAACGTCCTTGCTGGCACACCGCCTCATGTCCACCCCTCTTTGGAGTTTAGCCTCCTCACTGGCACATCGTTAAGTGTCTAGCTCTAATACCATTTGTAACGGTCCAAGCCCACTGCTAGCAGATATTATCCTCTTTGAGCTTTCCCTCAAGGTTTTTAAAACGCATTTACTATGGAGAAATTTTCACACCCTTATAAAGAATGTTTCGTTCTCCTCTCCAACTGATGTAGGATCTCACAAGTGCTCACTAAACAAACACCATCACACCAACAATAACAAGATGTCTCTGTGTATTGACTATGACTGTGGAAGATTTACATGTTTTGCTATAGAAATTAAGAACAATATCAGAAGTACCTGTCAAGATGATAAAGTGGCTCATCGATGAATAATATTTGCGGTCTCATGACGAGTTCTCTAGCAATGCTAACACGTCTTCTCTCACCATTAGGAAGGCCCTTCATATAGCAGTGACCTCCTATTAGCTTATTCGCATAATCACTTAATGACATTGCATGGATGGCCTCCTCTACCACATTCTTTTTTCGAAAAAAGAAACCAGGTGGTTGAAGCAATGCCGAGTAGAAAAGAAACTCCCGGACCGTGAGTGAACCAATCAAAGTCGTCTCTTTCTCGACAAAACCCTGGAAAATTAAGACGAAACGATTAGCATGCATTTCCAACACCAAAAAACATGTTACTTCTTATCATGACGCCAAATAACTAATACTCAACTAAAAATGATAGATTGCAGATACAAAATCACAGATAAATTGACAGATATGAATGAAAAATGCAGTGGCAGGTGATCTCACTTACATATGATCCATACGGCATACGTGATTTCGCTCCATTAACGAACACTTCGCCATATATTTTTGCTGAACGATCTAATCTGCCTATACAATAGACCACCAAAAAAGAGAACCCCCCAAATTTAATATGAGAATGAAAAAAGAAGCTGAAAATTTTAAGATTAGTTATGATTCACAGTCAGCTGGATACCTCCAATTGCCCTTAGCAGTGTAGTCTTCCCCGACTTCGCTGGACCCATGATTACTGTCATCGTTCCAGGCAACGCGTAACCATTGGAACTTTTCACGACCTTGTCAGAATACTTTCTTTTTCCTTTGATTGTTACAGTCAAATCCTTCCATGCTATATATGCCCCATTGACTTTTCTTGCAACGCCGGTGCTCTCCGGTAATGGAGGGGATGGCAACGAACAACTGTTAAGTTTCGAGAGAGAGGGTGAAGCAGGGGTGGTTGCAACATTGATGGAGTCACCCCCTTCCTCCATCCTCACATCGACGTCGGTTTCCTCCCAGTCCGGGGAGTCCTCAAAGGAGATAGGCTGTCGAAGTGAACCAGGTTTTCGCAAGTAAAAGAAGTTACTCGAGGGTACTCTACTCACTGGACTACTTGCTGAAGATGATGAAGACCTATAGTTATCTGATTGAGACTGAATTTCCTCCATAATGCTTCCAATTACTAAAGCTTCAGATTTGAGAAAACATGTTGCAACAGATTGGCTCCTCCCACAGCATATCCCAATTGCTCTACTCTACCGAAATCGAAGCATTATGCGTTCTTACAAAATATTATAGCTTTGCTTCGTTATGCTGAACACCGTGCATCACGAAACATGACATACGCCGTTCTTTTCAAGAAACTGTATAGAATACAAGTTAATATTGACAATGACATATCTGATTGAAGAGCTAGTGAACAATGTGAGCTAATAAATTTCTTCACCTGAATAGAGAGTTCCAACTGTTTGAGTTGAAAAATAAACATTTTATGAAGAATAGTACTCTTGCATTATGGATAATGTCTTTATCTCAATGGATTACACTACATTTCAATGAAATTCAAAAGCCAACAAAAAAATGAAACTTTAAACAGTTAGGAATCACGACTCTCCACAATGGTATGATAATGTCCACTTTGAGCATAAGCTCTCGTGGTTTGCTTTGGGCTTCCCTAAAAGGACTCATACCAATGGAGATCATTCCCTAAATTAGCCAATGTGGGACTCCCTCCCAACAATCCTCAACAATCCTCCCCTTTTGCTTTGGGCTTCCCTAAAAGGACTCATACCAATGGAGATCATTCCCTAAATTAGCCAATGTGGGACTCCCTCCCAACAATCCTCAACAATCCTCCCCTTAATTGAGGCCCGATTCCTTCTGGGCTAGCAACTTCTTTGTTCGACACTTGAGGATTTTATTGACATGGTTAAGTTAAGGGCATGACTCTGACACCATGTTAGGTATCACGGATCTCTATAATGGTATGATATTGTCTAGTTTGAGCATAAGCTCTCGTGGCTTTACTTTGGGCTTCCCCAAAAGGCCTCATACACAATGGAGGTGTATTCCTTACTTATAAACCCATGATCATTCCCTAAATTAGCCAATGTGAGACTCCCTCCCAACAATGCTCAACAATCCTCCCCTCAAACAAAGTACACTATAGAGCCTCTTGTGAGGCCTATGAAGCACTCGAACAGCCTCCCCTTAATCAAGGCTCGACTCCTTCTCTAGAGTCCTCGAACAAAGTACACCCTTTATTGACTACACCTTCGAGACTAGCAGCTTCTTTGTTCGACACTTGAGGATTCTATTGACATGGCTAAGTTAAGGGCATGGCTCTGACACCATGTTAGAAATCACGGATCTCCACAATGGTATGATATTGTCCAATTTGAGCATAAGCTCTGTGGCTTTACTTTGGGCTTCCCCAAAAGGCCTCGTACCAATGGAGGTGTATTCCTTCCTTATAAACCCATGATCATTCCCTAAACTAGCCAATGCGGGACTCCCTCCGAACAATCCTCAACACAAACCAGCTCAAGCTTCTCGACCTAGTAGAACTATGTGTATACTCTTCAAGGCAAGCAGATATTCATTTCCTAAAAAGAGGGCTGAAGTCAAGATGAAATCCACCAACCCAACAAATAAAACTTCAATCCACCGCTTAAACTAATACCATATAGCCCAAGAACACATACCCACTTCCCAAAACTTCAACACAAGCATTCTCAGTTACAACCCTTCATAGAAAACAATCAGAAAAGAAGAAGAAAGCAGAACAGACAAAAGGAAAAGGGGAAAACAATCTGGAACCATTCATGAACAGAGACATAAAAAGATGCAAAAACCCACTAAACAAAGACCCCATTAGACATGAAACAGAGCTCAAAAACACTCATTTCTGAGCTTTGAAACAGAGTGGTGAAACCCATGAACAGAATAAGAACCCACATAAAGAAAACACAGAAATGGGGAATTAATGAATGCTTTGAAGAGGGTAAAGAAAGAGAGGAACCTGGATCCAAGCCAAAGCACAAAGACAGAGAGAGTGGGTTTCTTCGTTGTTTGTTTAAAAGAAGCAGAGAAAAGAGAAAGAGAAGTGGATCCTTAGAAGCGCTTTTGCGGGGGTGTACTCCAGTTTGGGTCTGTTCTTTGCTTTTTGTCGTCTTGGGGTTTTCTGTGTTCATTACAAATACTTCCATTTTTTGTATCCGGATATTATGATTTGGGCTCCCACAACACTTAAAACGCTTTGAATTTAATAAAAGTAAGGTGGAAAAGTGCGCATTTGATTATTGGAATTGAAGAGGGATTTGAATTTTAGATGTCCGTTAAAGTGCAAGACCTCTCCACTTTGTTTTAGAATATCCATAATCTTCGGTTGCTTTTTAAAATTTTCATTAATAGCTTTGAATCTTTTAAAAAAATTTAAAAACACCTCAAAACTTTTAAAAAAATAATAATAAAATACTTATATCATTAGTAGGACGTTTCAAAAAATCTAGGGGTATTTTATTAGACGAAGTACAAAGTTTAAGAGTATTTTTATTAATTTAGTCATTTCTTAATATATGGTGTTTAAAAAAACTCTCTGACTCGAAAAATTCAATCAATCTAATTTAATTACTATACTTTTTTATTGAATTAAATTTAAATAAATAAAAAATTTATAAATTGAGCTTATTCAAAAAAAAAATTGTAAACATGCATTAGGTTGAATAAAACAAAATCAAATTAATTGTTTATTTTAAAATATATCTTTAATACAATTATTTTACCCCTATTTATTTTCATTATTTATTCTCGAACCTCAATCTTAACTATTTGATATTTAATTTTTTAAATAAATAAAAAAAATTAAATAAATGACTCGATAATCTGAATCAACTCAATTCAAAAAATTATGATTTAGTTAAAAAAAAATTATAAGACAAATTATTGGATTGAGTTTAAAAAAAAGTTTGAGTTGGAAGATGTTATTTGACATTTATATACTCATAATTTTTCACCATCTATTTTTTAAATTTTTTAATAAAATTAGAATAATACAACATCACATGACTTATCATAGAGGATCATCATACATTAGACTCTCGTGACTCTCTCAAATGATCAATCTTCATTAGCAACCTTGATTAATGACCTCAAATCATTAGACTCAAGTAGTCCAACTCTCTCTCGAGCACATCTTAATGAAAGGGATCTCGAGACTTAGGAATTTTTATTATGTCCTCAATCATTCTCTTCCTGACCTACATTCATGATCAAATGAGGAGCTACCTCATTTATCATTCAACCCCAGGGTGTATATGACTCTTGTCGTGCTCGAAGTCTGCTACTAGGGTGTGTATGACTCTTGTCGTGCTCGACAGTATGCTACTATAACTAGCTGGAAACTCTCCACTAATTTTCATATAGTCAACGTGAGTATGACATTTACGTCGGCTAGCTACAAATATCATGTATATCTTTGTTGTTAACCTACAAATACCGGTATGCTACTATTCAAGTTGTTATTTATAGTCCATTAACCATCAAATACGTCTCATACGCATAATTTAACGATACATCATATATAAATTTATCAACCATTTATATCATTCTTATGTCATAATCTATATATTTATATATTCTTCACACACTTCACGAAATTATATGTATATAAACATCTATATGATGAATGGAAGGCAATTTCAGAATCCTTGTTGTATTTTAGGGTCAATTTGGGAGACATTTTTAATACCTTAATAAACAAGACAGTCTTGTTTTTCAAGCAATACAACATAAGTACTGCCACAAACCTAAAATGGCATGTTCCTTATTATTATTACCTTCAAGCTGAGTGCAATGAGGACATTTATCCGAACATCATATTCTTTTCTGGAAACTCGGCACACTCCCCTCACAACTAACCTCCTATAATCCAGGAATAGTAACCGTGAGTATAAAATACTTAGTAAGCCACCTACTAGTAATCTCTTATGAAATCTTCTCTTATTCAATGTTCTTTGAGACGATGTGTTCTATTAAGGTCTTAGGGTTAGTCAATTTTATGGTTTGTTCCCATTTCTAGTCCCATCAGGCTCTAAAGTTCATGTACCCCGTTCACTCATATTCTCGGGGTGTAAACCACCCATTAGGGTTTACTCATAGTTCTCGGTGCACTTAACTTTTCGTTTCCTACTCTCCATGATCCATCTAGTCATCGCACTTTCTGCACGTAAGTTGGGTACCCTCATTTATCACAAGCTCTAGGGTGAGTCTAACAAGCATGGAGGAGTCGTCACTCTCTGTAGGTAACATTTGAGTCTCCCTACAACTTCCTATGTGCCTACTACCGAGTGCTAATCAGAATTCTCCTAATGGTACCTAACAAGTTCCTATTCCTATGTCATTCCAGGCTCTTGATAGTCCAAGGCATGCTCTCTCCTACGTGCAAGCGAAGCTACCTCAGTAGTACCCTTTAGTGTGTCACGGGCTATAAGTGGATGACGTTGCATTCCTATGTACTAGGTAGACCCTCACCAATCGAGATAAGTTCACGATCAGGAATTGTACCAAGACTAGTCACCCCACGCAGCCATAACTGACCCTAGATGTGGCTCAAGGACCATAACCGACCCTAGGCTAAGGCTCAATGACCAATCATATATAACCCTTTTTCACATCACATCATATTCAAATATCAATTAGGGGACATAAAAGAGTTATTTAGCCTCTTAACATGCTTCTAGGAGACAATAACGGACAATAAGTCTCATTCATTGCTTCATTGCTCCAGCCGTAGAACAGCTTCTTTTTGGCCATCCCTTCAAAAACATCCAAAGTTCGTTTGGAATGTGCAGTCAAAAGTGTTTTTTGTGGGTTACCTAGTCAGAAAGAACCATACAAACTTCAATGTCACAAGTCCAAATTTTAGCAAAAACTGGGAGGTCAGTTCTTTTGAAGCCTCAAGTTGGCAGTTCACCATTAGTGAAACACCGTTTTGTGTCTTTTTACATAACCTGCATCTTGTCAGTTACGCTGTTTTTCTGTCATCGACACGAACACTTGGCTAATGTGTTTGTTTGAACGTGTTAGATACTTGGACACTCTACTTATTCGACACTCATCTTACACTTATTAGCACCCCACATGTGTTTGACAATAGTTAAACATGTCACTCTATAAACATGGAAGTTTTGCCTTGATGTTAGTGTTTGTCCAAACCACTGCATGCACGTTAGCTAATTTAGTAAATGATTATAGGTTTATAACTAAATGAATACATCTCCATTAGTATAAGGCCTTTAGGGGAAGCCCAAAGTAAAGTCACGAGGACTTCTACTCAAAGTGAATAATATCATACCATTGTAGAGGTTCGTAATTTCTAAGATGCTGGTCATCGACACCATTATTTAGCTTCACTAGTCGCATGTTTGAGGGTTATTATTTCGATTTACCTCGTCTTTTTTTTTTTTTTAATTTTCTCTTCGATTTACCACCACTTCCCTTTGCATAAGCCACAATAGTGCTCGGGTCCATATTATCCATGTAGTAATGGTTCAATCATGTATTAGAAGCAAGATCGAGGTAAACGTACAAATTGGTCATATAGCTTGCTCGACTTAGAACTCCAAATGTCATCAATTTTACGTCCAAAGTCATAGATGGTGCAACATTACATTGTAATTTTTATTGTCTCATCATGTTGTGGGCTAAGCCCTTTTTAGAAATCAAAGTTTTGATATTGTCTGTACACATAAAAAATGAATTGGCCACAACCATTTTGTACCCTATAGATGGCATTGTTATTAAAATATGTATAGTCTTATGGCTTTGGCTTTTGTGAACCGTACTTATCCTATACTTGTGGGAATTTTGTCATCACTCATCCTTACAATATTAGGTCACCATCATAAATTAGTATCAATAACTTGCCATACCATCGAACTATATAATAAAAAAAAAAATTTACTCGAGTATATTAGATCAGATCAATTTCGAAAGTTAGTTCATGCGTCCATAAATTCCTTCAAAATATCAACTCGAGGTAGGTTTTTTCCTCGATTATTAAAAGTGGGTTAAATTCTCCACAAGTTTTTACAAATATAACGTAGATTTTATAGCAAATTAATTTCAACTCAATAATCGATCTTATAACATTTTCATACGATTGACCTTTATTTATCAAACTGTTTCAAACATGTACAATTTAAAAAGATGGGAAACTTAGGAAACGTTTTATTAAATTCAACTTATATCCAATGAAAATTTAAAGTCGTCTATTATAATATTTTTGACGAGAAAAAAATAGTACAAAGAACTCTAAGCGTTCATGAAAGGGTAAGATAGGAGGCATAAAATATAGTTTATGTCTCCAACAAGGTTGCAAGTTTATGTAGAAAAAGGATGATACAAAGTTGACCTTATAAAAAGTAAGAGGTTATCATCCTAATCATCCCAAGCTGTGTTGGATTAAGAAGGTTGATATTATATTTGGAGCCAAATGAGGTCAGCCAAAGCATAATAATATTAAATTATTGTGCATTGGGAGTTTGATTGAAGAATTAGAATTGGAGAAAGTAGGGGACAATAACTTCACCCATATTGGTACTTCATTGACTTGGAATATACAATATAGGATGGAGTTGATATTAACATCATTATTTTCGACATCATAAAATGCTGATTTGACACGATGTGACCAAGAATATATAAATCATATTGTATTGTTTATTATATCTACAAATTTTTTAGTGTTATCCATGGTCAAATTAGTATATATGTTTAATAATTTTGAAGGATATTAGGAATTGAATCTTAATAAAATTACAAATAAAAATTTAATGACGTAATTAAATTTTTTAAAAATGTCTTACCTATGAACTAAATATAATAGATATATAAACATCTCATTTAGAGAGAAAAAAAAAGAAAGAAGATAATTTAATCGTTACTTAGTCATTATCCAATTGGGAGTAAATCTGAATTACATGTTTGAAATAAATAAATAGAGGTTTTAGGAGCTACCATTTTACTTTTACTCAAAAATAAAATTTGAATAAACATCTAACCCGAACCAACCCAATTCAAAAAATTTGTGGTTGGGTTAGGTCGGGTTTATTATTTAACCAAAGTTGTTTAGATTGAAAAAAAAATTACCAATTAGATTAGGTTTAAAAAATGTTCCACTTCAACTCAACCTATTAACACTCCTTATTTAGAGATTGGGTTTAAAAAATGTTCCACCTCGACTCAACTCAACCCACGATCATTCATAGTTTAGAGGTTAAGTTTAAAAAATGTTTCAACTCGAATAACTCAACCCATGAACACTCCGGTTGGTGGAAAATAAATTTTTAAAGAGAAGTCAGGTTTATATATATATAAAAAGTATTACTAAAAATAAAATAAAATAAAAATAGTCAACAAGTGGGTGGATATTCTAATTTCATTTTGTTTTCTTGTATTTTACTTATTTCTCAATTTTAGAATATATATAACTACAAGCACATTTAAATAAATAATTTCAAGTCTAGAAATAGAAAATATATATGTATTTTCATTTCAAATTTCACAAAAACTATAGAATTTAGATTCTTATTGTATCTCTATCTTTTCAAATATCATTCTCAAGAGAAATTTAATCATTTTTCAATTATTTGAAAATAATTGGGATCAAAGAGATGCATAATGAGCATTGATTGTAATGATAATTCTATTATATGTTGCTCGAGTTTCAAGTACGGATACTATTTTAATTTTTTCTCTTAATTATTTGATATGTTATAATTTAGTTTTTAGAATTTAAGTCTATATTTTATTTTGATATTGTTAATCAATATTGATCAGAATTGTGAGGCTCGTCAAGTCAAGGTCAAGGAAAAATTCGAGCGTATCTTTGATGATGATTAAGGATTTTTACTCGATCAAAGTCAAACATAGTTTGAGTCTCATCAAATTAGGTCAAACCCTAGTTGGCTTCGAGTTTATAAAAGTCGAACTTGGGTCGGCTTCCCCTCACATAGAAATCCCTAGTTGCCTCCAACTCGGTCCTTAGGGCTTGGTGCATTCCTTTTCCTCGATTTCTTTCTCGTGTTTTTCTCTTTTGTTTCTGTCGCATTGTACCATCAAGCCCTGACGAAAATTAATATATCAGTTTTTTCTTTTAAGTTTGAACTTCTAAGATTTAGTGACGGACTTAGAAGTTGAATATCAAAATGATGAAGAAGAGAAAAAAGCTAAGAAAAATTCTAGAAGAAAGATACCTGGGAGGTAAGATTTTTGAGTTTTTATCTTGATTTTTCCTAAGATCTATAAAATTTAGGAAGAGTTAGGTTCTCATATTTTAGTATGCCGTTCTCGAGGGGATTTTGCAAAATTTTTCATACAGAAACTCAAAGGAGAATCGAATCGAAGTTGGAGTTCTAGTGATTGTCAAGAACGATAAGTTATGTATTTTGGACCAATTTTGAATGCAGTTATTTCTCATCATAGTTACCCAAACACTAAGAAAATAATTTTGTTAGAAACATGGATTAAAACACTACAATTTTGGTGAAGAAACCAAATTGATTCGAGTTACATAGAATAAGATACAAAAATCCAACGAAAATGGAAAAGAATCGAAAAACTAATTGAATCTGAAAAATTGAATGGGCAGACGAAAGGGGAACATGTGTTAGATGGCGGAGTAGCAAGCGCGTCTAGCCATGTAGAAGACACAGGTTGTAGAGGGACTAGAGCCACGTGTTCTATGCTTAGTGAGGACACGTCACGAAGATCCAACCCGACTCGTTTGTCCAGGACCGTGATCAAAGCTGCACGCCTATGATCTCACCCAACCAACTTGAACCAACCCAATACAAAAGCGCCATCCATGCATGCCATATGTCGCACAGGGAGCATGTGTCTCCTTCCCAGACACACGTTTGTACTTGTGCATGAGCTTGTGCGTGGAAACCTTCCAATCGCGCATAGGAGTGAGTGAGTTCCCTCTTTTTTATCCGTTCAACCTCTATTCAAATGTTTTTCCTCCCGATTTCGATGCTAACATTATTATGACTTGAATTAGGACCTATCATAGAAATTTTAGGAAATTTAGAGCTTCTAACATGAGGAAAAACTAGCTTGGAGAGGCATGCGTCATCCAAGTAATTAGCTATTTGAACTTTTTTCAAGCAAGCGAACGTGCAAGCATTCAAGCATTTCTTACCATAGGTGGATAGAAAAGCATAATTAGGACTTTAAGTTGAGTATTTTTGGGCTAGAATACATGTATGTTAAGGAAATTTATGAAAATGCCCCAAGGATGAAAATCTATGATGCATGTCTATTTTAATGTTTTCATTGCGGTAGTACGAGGGATGGGATATTGTGAAATGCGTTATAGGCGATTGATAGATGACATCTCCTTATTGAGCTTGTATGAATGCATGATATAGTTTGTTTAGCTCTAGGTGGTTGATTGTGTGTTCTCCCTATAGAGCGTGTATATCTTCACAAAGCTAGAACTAGGGTGCTAGAGCCAGATTGGTTAGACGATGATCTAAGTCAGGATGCCTCCAGTAGACTAAGAATTTTTTAATCATGAGCAGCTAGAGGGTAAAGTACCTTGGAGTTGAAAGTCCTCGTTAAACCACCTACTGCCATAGGAACCTGGTAGACCTCCTCAGTACCTAGAGAAGACCAAGGTGAAGATTAGAATGTGTTTTGTACTTTTGGTGATTGATATAAACATCTCCATAATAGGCATGCACGAGTGAACCAAGTTAACATTACGACGCAATATCTAAAGCAATTTACATGTGGACCTAGATTAGTATGTTTCTAGTAGACCATGTACTCTATGATCATAACCTCTGTGCAACCAAAAATTGAATTATTCTAGAGGAGCTAATCTTGTGAGTCCTAGAAACGTGAGATGAGATTTAAACCGTCTAGATGCTCCTGAGAACCTAGAACTTCCAGGGAAAAGACAACTAAGGAAACTTAACATGACCAGAAGTATTGTGACGATATCACTAGAGTATCCACCTCTTATCTCCTCTAGCACACCCTTAGCGCACACCCTACATAACAGTTAAAGTACAGGTACCATCGAGATAGGCCTAGGTCAAACAATATAGCATGTCAAGATCATCCAAGTGCCACTATCATTTGTGGAAATGTCTAGGGGTCTCCAAAATAAGAGAATAAGACCTCTACACTGTATACTTATTCTGAGAGGGGACAAAGTACCATGCATATAACCTAGTAGTTGATGGACACATATGGTCACTCCCCTTAGTTTCAGAGTGACTCTACGGCCCAATGTGGAAGGGTTGCCAACTAACCTTTCATAGATGATAATGATGTTCAGATTAACTAAATGTCATAATATCCTAATAGATTTTATGAGGTGGCGCCTCAATCCAATATATGGAATGTTCACGCTATGCATGTTGTTTAGGTCTAATAGAAAGATAGTCCACCCCAGAGATGAGATTTGTTACCCAATAGACCCATAATGCAAAAAAATGGGTGAACCACCACCTTCGAACCTAGAGTGGATGTTTGAACATCTAGAGAACACCTTTAAACTTTGAGGCCTCACCAAATGCTCAGATAGTAGTAGAGATACCTACTACAACGAGAACCTACAAGAATGCATATTGAGTATTTTCATACTCACCCCTCCCCCCTTTTTTCAGTACTGTCGGTAGAGGTGGAGAGCGTTTTAGAGCTTTGCTATCATAAATGGTGTGTTCTAAAGTATCCATCCATCTTTGTATTTTAAGTTCTTTATTTTTTGTTATGTAATTGTATCTCAAACCGGATTTTCCATTTGTACATACATTTCTGTAATCGAATTTCAGTATTTAATCAGGAGGATGTTTGTTCTAATTTGATTTAAAATTTATTGTATTCTTTATATTTTAATTAATTTATTTTTTATATTTATCTTTTTAGGCAAGATTCAAAATTTAAATCCATAAGTTTGAGTCGTGATATTCACCTAGTTATTAAGATATAATATTTGGATAATATATTATAATAATTAATTATGAAATATATTTCCATTATTGTAATCAGTTAATAGTTAAGGGTCAGTAGTATAGTTTTTGGATTTTGAAATTTAAGTTTACCAGAGATATTTATCTTTATGAGTTTCTTTGTTTATTAAAGAAGAATTGTTAACGTCAAGCAAAGTTTGGAGACGGTGGAAAATTATGTTTTTGTTTTAGAATTTGATTATGAATTATGAAATATAAAAAAGGTTGGTAAAGAAATTGTGAGAAAACGAATATAATCTTTAAAAATACTACATAATAACTCTAAAGAAATGAGAAATGACCTTGGAGATGTTAAAATAATAATAATAATAATAATAATAATAATAATTCATAAATAAATAACTAAAAAATAATTACTTAAAAATAAAAAATAAAATAAAATTTACCCACCTCTCTCCACTAGCCTCTCATCCCAACCGCACAATATAACAGTTGGCACAAAAACACACAAAAATGTCAAATTAGAGAAAAAGAAAGGTTAGATCAGAGAAAAAGTAAAATGGCTTTTCAAAGCAAATATGATGTAGATTTAGTTGAGAGATTTTGGTCTGTAATTATGCTAAAATCCTATCTAAAGTTTCCCTTTTCAGTTAGGGTTATAAAAAATTAATTTAAGATCAAATTTTTCTTTCATATTTTATGTATCCGGTAATCAATCCCATATCCAATTAATTAGATTTTTGTTAGCATTTTAAGTTATAGGAAATAAGGTTAGAACTAATAAAACTTTGTTAGCATTTTTTAAGTTATAAGGTTAGAATCAATAAAATTTTAGTTGGGAGATCTATAAATATGTAAGATCTAGCCAAACAATGATTAAAATTGCCTGAGTAATATCTATTTTAGAGAGAGAGGAAGGAAGATTAATGAAAGATTTGTTGAACAGAATTTAAAAATAAAATCGAAATATCAGACGACAATAAACTCCATTAATTTTGTCCAGTAGCAATACATTCCCTACCACAGTAATAATAGAAAATAAGAAATTTAGTGAAAATAGCATTATATATATACATATAACATTTCAAGACTTTTAACCATGGATAAGGTAGATTAGAGATAATTTTATAGAGTTTAAACTTGAAACTCATGGACTCACATAGGTTGACTTGAATTTCAAAGGACGGAATCAAACTTTCATTAAGGATATATTCGTGACAATAACTTAAGTTAACTACGTAAGTGACCTTACTATTGGCATGGTTATATTTGATGTTGACACGTGCCCCGTGGTTCTGCATGTGTCATATATATTGATATATGTGAATTGTAGGATAATAATTACAGTACAATGTATTTAATGATATGTTTGAGATAGGATACGAGAATGATGCACAAAATGAAATGTAACAGTAGGAGTAAGATACGTTCATGAGAAGTTAAGGTTAGGTTACATACCGAAGTGCTATGGATATAAGAGATTGATAAAAGAATACAGTTAGGTTATGGGTAGAAAGGGACAAGTGTGTGATAAATTGATAGAACAATAGCGTTAGAATACGTTCCTGTGATGATATGATTATGATACGATATGTGAATGACGGATATATACATCTTGTCATATGATATGAAATATATTATGGTACGAGATATGTGATAAATTGACATGTTTATGATATGATATATTGTGATGCGATATGTTATGGTATGATATGTATATGATGAAATGTTATGTATCCTAAATTGTGTGTATATAGCATGATATGAATGACATGAAATCACGATAAATGGCATGGAACATAACTCCATTAGAATTATGTATGATATGAGAACTGAAGAATGAGAAACGATGTGATATGAATGATGAACGATATGTGAAATGATATGAAAAACGATATGATAAGTACAGAATGCTAGCGGGGTTGTATTAAATGATAATGAAAATGGAAAAATGTTGGGACCTCATGCATTATGTGTGCTCATGCATTGGGGGATACCCCTATTCCATCACGAAGGTACGGACGCGTACATCCACTAGGCAGGCGAAGGATCATTATGTTTTACATAATAGTGTCATAGGAAAAATAGATTGATATGATAAGTCCCGTCATAGCATTTTGCATGTTCTTGTTGTATAACCCCCAAGAGTGGGGTCAGTTACTGAGTATTTCTTAAAATACTCAAGTCACGTGCTACTTCTATTTCAGGGTAAGGCAAAGCATTCCTGTACGGCTGACGATAGCATCGCAACTCGAGACCATGACTCATGCATAGAATATTCGTATTCATTTTGTTAGACTTAGGCTAGAATAGGATGTTTTAATTTAAATGTTTATTTATTTTATTTAGTATTTTGTTGTGTCGTTTTAAAGGTGTTTTGACTGACGCCTTGGATATGTCATCGCAACTCGAGACCAATTGAATATAGACGGGCCTTGACCGACTAATATTGAAAAATGATAAAAAGAAGAACTTTTTCCATCACATAGTTTTTGATATATTTTTGATATACACTAATAATAATAATAAAACCAAAAATATTAATTCTAATTAATATATTTCTTTGGATAAGAACAAAAAAAAAAATTATGATATCCTAAGAAAAGTAAGAAAAGTGAAGAGTAACACCAGAGAGTTTGAAAACTAATATTTTTTTTTAAAAAAATTGATCAATTGTTTGAGGGTAATTTATGTTGTCCATTTGTTCTAAAATGGTGGGATGTACACTATCTAGTATAGAAATTTAAGGAAGGAATTATGTTCAACAAAACTAGCCCCATCATTTAAGTAAAACTAATTGTTGGCTCTACCTTAAACCACATACAAATTTAGTAAGAATTGTCATTTTTGTGTTTGTATATAAAAGAGTTCGAGTTGGTGGAGGCATTCATATCAATTCTTATGGAAATTTGACCCAAAGAAAATAAGGCATAGTAGAAGGGAAAAGTGAACTAAAAAGGATGGGATTGATATCAAAGTTTATGGCATTAATACCATTGCTATTATTGTTGGTGTCTAATGGTCAGTCCGATGCTACGGCGGTGTTTTCGATGTTACGAAATTTGGTGCCAAACTTAATGCTGATATTATTCAAGTAGGTGTACATTTGTTTAAGTTGATAAACTAAATTTTCATTTTGTACAAAATATTTTTCTTAAATGAAATGGTTGAATTCACAAGATTTAGCAGATGCATGGAAGGAAGCATGTGCATCAGATTCCTCCAAGTAAAGTATTGGTTCCAAAAGGAACTTATCAACTAGGTGCATCTAGGCTCAAAGGTCCATGTAAAAGTCCTATTGAGCTTCTAGTTGAAGGAACATTACAATCTTCTCCTACCAACACGGAAGAAGATGGGTTGCTTGTCATGGAATATGTCGATCATTTGACATTGTCTGGTACTGGAGTTTTCGATAGCCAAGAAAAAATTGGTTGGGAAAAGAATGATTGTCACCTAAAGAAAATATGCAAAAAGCTTCTTAGGGTAAATTCTCATACTAATTTAATGGTAAAAGAACTTATAATTTGGGTTAGCATTATGTTTTAACATAGGAGTGCTTTTATTTGTTTGTTTAGAATGAGTCAAATTTGAAGTTCAATTTCATCACAAATTCAATAGCGAAGGATATAATTTCATTGGATAGTAAGAATTTTCATATTAATATTTTGGCCGGCAAGAATCTTACCTTCGATCACCTGACAATTACTGCACCATGCCATAGTCCCAACACTGATGAAATTCACTTGGGTGATTTAGAAGAAGTTAGCATTCTCAATACCGTAATCGCAACGGGAGATGATTGTATATCTATAGAATACACTAACAAAAAAATAACTATTAGTGATGTTACTTGCAGACCGTGACATGACATTAGCATAGGCAGCTCAGACAAGTATAAAACTGAAAAAGAAGTGGTAGGAGTTACAGTGAAGAAATGCAAATTAATAAGTACTACAAATGGTGTCAGGATCAAAACATGGCCAGATTCTGCCCTCTCGTATCCAATCTCTGACATGCATTTTGAAGATATTGTTCATGGAATCAATGCAACCGAAAGGTATGTATTAAAATCGAACTTCGCTGGTTTGCACCAACTAATTATCTTTTGAACAAATATTTATTAATGTTTATTTTGAATATTTAGATTCCATCAACAATTAAGATTAGATTAGCAAAGTAACCTAATGTTTTATTTTCAACCTTGAGGTTCCATCAACAATTAAGATTAGCAAAGTTAATTAATGTTTTATTTTGAACATTCACGTTCCATCAACCATTAAGATTAACAAAGTTAATTAATGTTTTATTTTGAACATTCACGTTCCATCAACAATTAAAATTAATAAAGTTAGGCCCCTGCTCCTCTTGTTGTAGTCAAATTTGTTTACCATAAAAGTAATCCATTACCTCACTTATAGTGGTAAAGAAGGGTCAATTGTGTCTGAGTGTGCAAATGACAAACCGACCATTTCTGAAAAGCAAAACCCTCCCATATGTGCTAAACCGGCGCCAATTGAGACCATTCCATCAACTGATCGTAATCATTGAATAATTGAGACCGCTCCATCAACTGATTGAATTTCAAACCATTCTTCCTAACATTTTTATTTTAACTTTCAAAACTCCTAAAATAAGCCAGCTTGATTTACAACATGCCACAATGTTGGGCATGTTTTCAATAATTGATATTTAGCTTTCAAAATTTCTAAAATAAGCCAGCTTGGTTTACAACCTCCCACAATATTGGACAATGTTTTCAATAATTGTATTTTTTTACATTAAGGAGAAATAATACTTCTGAGTATAACAATTTTATTTTCTACTATAATAAAGTAGCTATCACATATATGTCATAATTGTTGAATTAATGATTTTATTTAAAATTATTACTTAAAACTAAATTGCATAATTTGATAGGTTGAGTTATGTATGGAAAAATGCTTTTCAACCGAACTTCAAATAGTAATACTTGAAAAGTTAGGAGAGGATTGATTAGGTGCAACTGGTTCGAGAAAACCGACTATATTTTCTTTTTCAACTATAACAATATGCTATTAAATGTATGAAATATAAACTTAATATGTTAAAACAATATACATAAATCAAACTTTTTTTTTTCTCAACTCTAACAATATGCTATTAAATGTATGAACTATAAACATAATATGAAACTATGTTAAAACCATACAAAAACTAAACTCATCCTGATATGAAGTATATGTGAAACAATTTATGAGATTCATAATGTACATATTTGAATAAATATGATTTTTTGTTAAAAAAAAAAAAAGATACATATGATAAAAATACCAAAAAATTAGAAATTATAAATAATAAATATAAGAAGGTTGGCATTCAGAAAGTTGAGGGTTGGACTCCAATTACTCAGTCACAACAATTATTTCGTTTCATCTCACTTAAGCCGTTCGAAATCGATCAGAGAATACATTTTTTTTTATGGCTCCAGTTCAGCTTCTTAACTCTCTTGGCTATTCCACCTCGGATTTGATATTTTAGACCCTTTTGAGGCTGATTGAACCAATGCAGGTTTGATTTTTTTTTTTTTTTTTTTAACACTCTCAAGGTCGACTGATTTGATTTGAGTCGAATACGTTTGGACCATTTCCTACCATATTTTACTTTCCCACAAGTGTTTGACACTTTGGACAGGTAGTTTAAGCTTCCATTAAGGGAGATTGGGCTTATTGTTGTATGAATGATACGTCCTATTTTATAATTGTATGTCATGTACTATGTTACCAATTGTGCCCTAAAGTGTGTGACGTGTTTCCTTTCTTCCAGCACAACCTGTTTGTGGCTATGAGTAAAAATTGCATCTCCTTTTATGAATTCAATGCGAAACCCAAATGGACACACTAACATCACTATCAACCTAGTAGGATTAGTCTATAAACAATAGATCTTATAATAATCATTCAATATATGGACGATATTCAATTATCAAATTCTTGAGCCTACCATATTAAATGCTATACAAAAAGTTCATAAGTTCAACTCGTATCCCATCAAACTCTAAAAGTCGTCAAATAGATGAAACAACTCTAAGAGTTCATGAAAGGGTATAGTAAGCAATATAAGGTAAATATTTGTCTCTACACATCAAGCAAAGAAATTGGGAAGTGTTAAAAATATAATCATTGTTCGTGTTAAAAAAAATGGTACCAATTAGTCCTAATAAAAGCGGATATACTAATTAGATTGTGGGTCATTCTATCATCATAGTTGGGTAGAATTGAGTACTTGAATATGACATTTCTCCAAAAATTTTGGATGAAACTGTCATAATATAGTTACTAGGAAAGTAATTTTACATTCCGTGTTCCTGTCTCCTGCCCTAATCCCCATCTCACCACTTCCTTTTCTCTCGGTTAAAATTTGAATTTTTAGAAATTATGTTGAACATTAAGAAATATTTTTTAATTTATTAAGATATTTTTCACATAAATTTTATTGAAAAATAAAAATTATCCCTAAAAAAAATTATTTGAAAGGAATATATTTCTTTTAAAATATACATAAAAATGGAGAAAAATCATTATAGGGATAGGGACGACGATAATTTCTTTACTAGAAATTCCTACCCTAATCCCGATTTTCATAAATGAAAATTTTCGCAACAATGGAGAATGAAATAGGAGGCAGGGATGAGGAAGACGATAATTTAAATAGGAAGTAGGGATGGGGACAACAATAATTCTCCATCTCTGCCTCATCCTGTAAACATCTTTAATGGTTGGTTCTAAATAACTCCAATATACAAATTTGAAAATCGGCATACTTTCTTGTAACCCTAATCGATAATTTTGTCGTAATTTGGTACGAAATTAGGTTAGAGTAGGGTAAAGAAGATTTGGAAAAGCATAAGATTTGACTTGGAATATGCAAAATTAGAGTTGAAAATGTGTTAACAATCAATTGGGTTGTAGGAGAAAATAAAATAGTAATTGATCCCAATGGTCAGAGGTTTTATTTATTGTATTTCATTTATTTATTTCAATAAAAACGTTCATATGTGCAACCATCAAGTTGTCAATATATTGGTTGACCTTGTGATGACGTGACCCAATTTAATAGGGAGATGGGAAACCCTAAAATGAGTAGTCGACAAGCTTAACTTCTTTCACTACAATTCTTTAATTGTGTCTCGTGGAGAATACTTTGCTTTTTTTTTATTTCTAGTTAATTTAATCTTACTACATACCGGGACTAAATTATAATTTAATTTTATTATTATTATTTAACGATATTGGTCTCGTAGAATATTTCTTAAATTATAAGGTCAGTTCTTAGATTTTTAGGGTAGTAAAAAAGTATTTATGTGATACTCGAGTAAATGAGAAATACATGAATAATATGAGACCATATTCAAATGAGATCGATTTTGAGAATAGGATGACTTAAAGAAAATAGTAGTTATTGCATATGTCAACAAATTGCACTTTCCTTTTCCGTGGCTCAATCATAAGATGTTCAGTGTGTTCTGCTTTGAGTAATTTTGTGTTGGGTGACCTAGAAATTTTCCTATAAACATTTTGCGGGGGATGCAGTAGTAGAATATCGCGGACATCGCGGACATATACGAATTCTAAATCCTGATATGATTCTTGGACATGAATCTAATAGATGAGCTTATATTTTTAATTTTGGGTCTCTTTAAGAACTTTTTAATAACTCTTTGATCTATTGGACAAAGAAAAAATATTGCTAGCAAATATCGTCATCAAACTCACGATTTTAAAACATGTCAACTAGGGAGAGGTTTCCACATTTTTATAAGAAAGGTAGATTCGTTCTCTTTTCCAACCAATGCGAGATCTCACAATCTACTTGTTGGGGGTTAGCGTCCTCTGACACACCGTCGTATCTAGCTTTGATACCATTTGTAATAATTGAAACACACTAGCAAATATTGTTCACTTTAGCACATTACGTATTAACATCAGCCTCACAGTTTTAAAATGTGTATGCAAGGGAGAAGTTTCCACGTCCTTATAAAAAATGTAAATTCATTCCCCCTCCCAACCAACGTAAGATCTCACAATCTACCTCTCTATCACACACTCTAGTGTCTGACTCTGATACCAACCTAGGTTTCGACGGTAATATTCTATTTTTATTCGCATCACTATATTTGCACATACATCAAAATGCTATGAAAATTAAAGTATAAAGTCTAGAATGAACTATAATCTTATTAAAATCAAAATTAAATAGGAAACAAATGTCAGAGATTAAAAATGGTTGAAAATAAAATTGTCACATTTTAATACATTATACTATTTGGCTTCTAGATGGTGAAAAATTGTAAAGCCAAAGTTCAAACGTTGAGTTGGCAGTTAGCAAACTTATAATATTTTTGTACCCTTCACCTCTTCCTATGCTCCTTCATCCTTTGGGATATACGATGGGTCCTTTAAGTTTTCAAACCCCAAGATGCGGCGAACTGGATATTCCCTTCTCCTCAACTCTTCACTTTATTACCCACAAATCTTACGCCATTATAAATAGGTGAGGTGATGAGCATCTTCCCATTCCAACATTGGGTGCTTGTTTGGTGTATTGATACTCACAAAGGAAAGAGAGGAGTTGAATTGAGTAGCGAAGATGAGCGGCGTTGAGGGGTCTCCAGGGAGCTCGATGCATGGGGTGACAGGGAGAGAGCAAACCTTTGCGTTCTCCGTGGCATCCCCAATTGTCCCAACGGATACAACAGCTAAATTTGCATTACCAGTGGACTCCGAGCACAAGGCCAAGGTGTTCAAGCTCTTCTCCTTCGCCAACCCCCACATGAGAACCTTCCACCTTTCTTGGATTTCCTTCTTCACTTGCTTCGTCTCCACCTTCGCCGCCGCCCCTCTTGTCCCCATCATCCGTGATAACCTCAACCTCACCAAAGTCGACATTGGCAACGCCGGCGTCACCTCCGTCTCCGGCAGCATCTTCTCTCGTCTTGTCATGGGCGCCGTCTGCGACCTTCTCGGCCCTCGCTACGGCTGCGCCTTTCTCATCATGCTCTCCGCCCCCACCGTCTTCTGCATGTCCTTCGTCTCCGACGCCGCTGGCT
>NW_019268547.1:1706305-1836925 GCF_002738365.1 Cucurbita moschata | reverse complement strand
GCGTCGGACTTTGCGGCGCGATACTTCGGGATGAGGGGAAGGCTGTGGACTCTATGGATCCTGCAGACATTCGGGGGAGTGTTCTGCATGTGGCTAGGGAAGGCGGACAAGCTCCCAACAGCCATAGCGGCAATGATATTGTTCTCAATAGGAGCACAGGCTGCGTGTGGAGCCACATTTGGGATCATTCCCTTCATTTCTAGGCGGTCTCTAGGGATCATATCAGGGCTGACAGGAGCAGGAGGGAACTTTGGGTCTGGCTTGACTCAGTTAGTGTTCTTCTCAACCACCAAATACTCCACGGACAAAGGGCTGTTCTTGATGGGGATAATGATTGTGTGTTGCACTCTTCCAGTCACTTTGGTTCACTTCCCTCAATGGGGAAGCATGTTCTTACCCCCAACCAAACACGTTGAGAAGTCCACTGAGGAATTCTATTACGGCGCTGAATGGACTGAGGATGAAAAGAAGAAGGGTTTGCACCAACAAAGCATCAAGTTCGCTGAGAACAGCCGGTCTGAACGTGGAAGGCGCGTTGGCTCAGCCCCAACCCCACCAAACACCACTCCTTCCCATGTTTGAACAATCAAACAACTTCCCTCAACTCCCAACTTGGCTATCATCACAATATATCTATATTTTACTATTTTGTATATCTATTTTACTATTTCCTTCTCAAATGGATCCATTGGGGAGTTTTTTAGTATATTCTGTGAATCTTCTTTGTACCAAAAAAGAGTGATGAAATGAGTATTATAATGGCTCAATGGCGTTTCGTGATTGGATCCAAATTGATATTAAATGTAGTTTTTGGTGATATCATTATGGGGAAAGCTTGATATTAATTGGAATGGGACATTTATGTTATGATATAAAAGTCAGAGGGTTTTTGTGCAATTTCATATTGAAGTGCACCAAGTTGTGTGGCTAATTGACTTTATATATTGTTTTAAATGTGTTGGCTTATAGGTATTGGGCTGTGAAAGATTGTGAAAGGTTCCAAGCACTTGGGGAGAAGACTTTTAAAATCTATATTTTGTGCCTTGGATTCAACTATAAGTTTTTTCTTTCTTTTAATATTGAAAGTTGATTGCTTTGCTGATATCATCTTCTTAAAGTTGACTAATTCCTAGTTTTAAGGCATACGAAATATACATATTTTATGAAAGATGATGACTTCGAGCGGACATGTAGATAATAATTAATATAGAAGGTTTTGGGTTTAGGTTAATTATTTGTTTGGTCTTTGTTTATGCCTAATTTTTATTCGATATGGTTTCTATGATTACCACTACTCTTGTTCCCTCACCTCTTTAGCGTTCTGGAGGGTCGTCTTTTGCTGCTTTAGAAAGGAGAGAATTTCTTAAAGTCACTTTCTCCAACCTTTTCTATCGAGATGGAGAAGTCCTCCTCACTGACCCTAAAGAGGTTAGCTCACGAGCAAAGAAGTTAGGGTGTCATGAAATAGACAAAACTACCATGATCGTCTAAGGTTGAACAAATTTGATCTTAGCAAATTGATGATCAATAGCGTAAGTTGAGTTCTTTGTCACTGTTGTCATTACATGCTATTGGTAACCATCTTTCGTTGTTTATTGAGGCATGATTGTTTTTATTTCCCTTGTTGAATAAGAATTTTGGCTAATCATAACTTGTCACATAATTCATTTAAAATGGATAACAAGTTACATATTATTAGTTTTGAAATCAATATCAACCTAATAAAGTTTCTAAATTAAAATTTAAGAATAAAAATAAAAAATCGAGATAAAGTTAGTTGTTTCATCCCGCATGATTGCATGATTGATAGTGCACATTGTAAGTTATTTCTAAAGTTTATTTATGGCTAATTTTGATAAGAAATCGACCATTTTTAAAATATATAATTAGGAGTGCAAATCATTCTAACACAAAGGAATAGGTGCACATGGGAGTGGCATAGAGACAACATCTAGTCTCTATGGATGGTCGTAACAGTGAAAAATTGGCAATTTCTCTTTATCGAGCTAAGGGAGCGCGTTTTGAGCCATGGAGCTGAACTGAAGTCGAGCCGACCTAATCGAGATGTGTAAGTCGAAGGGGTGCCTGGCAGGTGCGACAAATGGCACAATTGGGCACTGACATGTGTGTAGATCGAGGCGCGGGTAGCTGCAAGCGTGCGGGTCATGGTTCGTGATGTTGGGCTATTGTAGGTGTTAGGCCGCTATAGGTACTGGTTTCGGGCTGCAAGCGGGAATACTGAGTTGCAAGTTTGGGTATTGGGTTGAGGGCAGAATGGTAGGATAATGGGTTATCCGTTGGGTACCTGATCCAGATTCGACCCGACGTCCACGGACTTTGTTTTTCTTACTCGACTTCTCACAAAAACGTCAATGACTTTCTCTCTCCTCTGAAAACCGTACTCGACGTCTATTTCTCGTCATTCTTCCTTCGGTTCTTCTCTATTGGTCTCCTCTCTCACTCCCACGACATATCGTGGCTTGTAAACACCTATAACATGTAGATCTATGAGGTTCCCAAAAATACGAAACCCAAAATGCATCCCCAACGAAGAACAACGTTGTTAAAGCATCAAAACTTATCTCCTATGTACATGTAGTTGTTCGTGGTCCTTTGCGCGGTGTGGGTTGGTCATTTCGATGTGAGATCTGTGAGATTAACTTCGCTTAAGAACTCTCAAATACTATTCATTTTCCTCTCGATTTTTTCTTTCTTGCCGTGGAGTGAGGGGAGGGTGTGGTTGAGATGGAAGCGAGAATTCCAACTCTCGCCAGAATTCTCCGACAACCACGTTGAAAATTATTATCATTATTATTATTTTAATTGTTGCCATTACATCGACCCTAACCCCACATAATATCATTAGTAACAAATAAATCTATTGATTGTTCATGTTAAATCCTCGTGATTTTACTTTGTGTTTCTCTTCAAAGATCTCGTACCAATACAAATAATCATTCTTATACTCAAAATCTTGTTTTGTATGATATGGGAGGCGTGTTGCCCCACATCTCAGCTCGCAGTTAGAATTGCTGTATTTTATGATGTATAATGCACTTTTATCCACCAAAAAGCACACTAAACCTCCCCCACATAAAACCCACAAAAAGAATCCAATGGGGAATTTGTTAGCATCATGGGATCTGTCGACGGTGGAGGCATCCAAAATGGCCTTTTGTGAGAAAGATCCAACCAAAGTTTTTGTTTTTAATATTAAAAGTTGATATCTTTTCATTTTAATATTGTGTGACCTAAGCCTTGGGGACAAGAATTTTTCCATGCCTTAAAATATCATTTTTTGTTTGTCTCATTCTTGGCGTCATCTTTATTTTATTTTATTTTTCATGTACCCTCTTTTAATAATAAATTCCAATTTATTTAAACAATACTATTAATATATTTCAATGTTTTCTCTAGTACTAATACATCGGGTAAAGGGTGGGTACATGAATGAACCGAGATCACATTCGAACGAAAGCAATTATGAGGATAGGTTGATTAAGAAAGGATTTAAACCATTGTTAAGTTACTACCTATACCAACAAGGTGTACCTTTCTTTTCAAGACTCAATCATAAAAACTTCAAAGTTAAGCGTGTTTTTCTTCGAGGAATTCTATGTTGGGTGGTCTCCTGGAAATTTTCCTAAGAACCATATGGGCAAGGATAAAGTATGCAAAAATGACTCATGTTAGTATGTGAGGATAGTCTAAACTCTTAGAAGCAAAGAGTAAGTAACTAACTCTTAACAATTCATAGCCCTATGTACAGATACACATGGGTCAGGTTGGGTTGGGTTGAAGGAGTTTTTTTGGATCAATCCAAAAGTTTAGGTTGGTAGGATTGGTAACCCAACTCAACTCGAAAATTTTTACAACCTAATCCAACCCCTATAATTCAGGTTTGGTCGATTCAAGTTGTCGGGTTCGTGTACCCTATAATTCAGGTTGGGTCGATTCAAGTTGTCGGGTTCGTGTACACCCCTAGCTCTATTTATAATTCATAGCCCTATCTATAATTTTAAAAAATAGAAGTTGATGAGTTATCATAAATTTGAGATGACAAGACCACAACAATCTTCTACAATGGTATGATATTGCCCATTTTGAGCATAAGTTCTAAAACTTTGCTTTTGATTTTCCTAAAATATTTCATGTGAGTGGAGATAGTGTCTCTTACTTATATACTCATGATCTTTTTAATTAGCTAATGTGGGACTCCAACAATCATCAACAGCACAATAAGCCTTTACTTAAGTTTAAAGTCTAATTTAATGAAATTAAAATTTTATGAATAATGATGGCATCGCCTCTGAATTATTCCAGGTCGTGTGAACGATATATAAGCAAATTAAAGCAATAATATTGCTATCAATCATATGTTGGTCCATTTGTTGAGCCTAGAATATTAAGGTAGGAAATGGTTTAAAATTCAACCCATACCTAATTAAAGCCTCAAAATTGTGTATTATTTAAGGATTAAAAAAGTAATGCAAATAACCCTAAGAGCTCATGAAAGGGTAAGGTAGGCGAGCGCAGCAGTTGAGAAAAGCTAGAAATATAATTGAAATATGTTTGGTATTGAATGCATACCAAGTTGACCAAAAACAATAGGCTTAAATGAGATCTGTCTATCGTCTCGTCATATGTATCGTCATTTGTGTAAGGAGAAGATTGTGGGTATATAAGTATAAGACATTATCTTCATTATTATGAGGCTTTTTAAAACTATTAAAAATTGTTAAAGATCATGTTTGGTATTGAATACATACCAAGTTGACCAAAAAGATTTATATTGATGATTTCAAGTATGTGCGGTTAGAAATACTACTAATTACCTCTTCAAATACTCGGTACGAGAATATATATATATACAGTCATTTACTAAACTATACATAAATAATATTAGACATTCTTTCAAATGCATATCCCTTTTTTAATAGCACGGATACAAAAGTTTACAAGAAACAATTGGTCGTATTGTTTGCCTCAACTTCCATTTAGCTAATAAGCCTATGAAAATTTAGGTCCCACGAGCGGCACTTTCTTGATATCGGCAATCATAACTCATTCGGTCATGTAATCGAAAACGGACCCACATGTCGCTCATCTCATCAGGACATCTCAAACATCCATCCATTCGGGTTCTATCGGGGCGTTGGCCCTCCCGTGTCCAGGCCATGTCATTTACAGATATCGTATTGGATAGCGAGTGTATCATTCAACCCTCGACACACGTGCATGGGAGCAATACCGGCACACCCATGTTGCCCAGTATTGTCTTTAAAAAACTTATTTTAAAGGAAGTCGTCCGAGACACTTGTCTCAACATACTTGCTCACACTGTGACACACGCATGTGCCACAAGGTAGCTCGCTTAGGCCACAGGGTCCAGGAATAGTAGAAAGCTGACACCAAGTTTCCCCCTATAGTACATTTTGAGCTATTTTCAATACTCTACATGTAGACCTGATTTTGATGAACAGTCTTACGATGTCGTGGAGCGTCCGTCCGATGTCCAATTGACACCAAATTTGGCGAGCATTCTTATTTCATATGGACGGATTGAACTCCAAAACCGCATGCCCAAATTCCTTCTAGAACCCCAACTTTTGAGGTTAAGGCCCGAGACCTTACCTGACCCTTCAATAAGCCTTGCCACTCTTGTCTACTTGTTGTCCTTATCTTGCTTATGCCTCAACTTCTCTTCAATGTCCGCTTCATGTGGTGTGTTAAATGATGCACCATCCTCCTCGGTCACATCATGGCACTCGTTTAGACCCTCGTGTGGCCAGATGGGGCCCACTTGAGGGTTATCGCTTCTCTTATCACAACGTGAGGGTCACAACCTACTCTCTTTGTAGTTAGGTTGTGACACTGGGCTCCCAAGGGGTGGATTGTGAGATCCTACATCGGTTGGAGAGGAGAACGAAACATTCCTTATAGGAAGGGTGTGAAAACCTCTCTCTAACAAGCGCATTTTAAACTTGTGAGAGTAATGCGATGCATAACGGACCTAATTCTAAAATCGTGTATTAGTTGTTATCTACCCATCCTTTAGTTTAAATCATTATCTTTCACATTATGATATACTTCAAATTTATAAGCCTCCAAAAATGGGAATGCATAAGTCAACTTTCCATAGATGATATCATCAAAGCAATCAAATTCCAATATTAAAAAGAAGAAAAAGCTTTTAGTTGAATCCAAGCACACAATGCCAAATAAGATCCATCCACAATATAGATTCCAAAAGTCTTCTTCCCCAAGTGTTGGAAACCTTCCACACCCCAATCCCTACAAGCAATCCTATATTTAAATGATACATAAAGTCAATTAGCCACACAAGTTGGTGCACTTAGCACATCAACATGATGAACCCAATAACTTCAATATGAAATTGAAGAATCGCCCTCTTGACTTTGATATCATAATATGAATGTCCCAATCCAATTATGTCTCAAAAGCAGGAACAGGTCAAGCTTTTCCCATAATGATATCACCAAAAACTCCATTTAACTTTTATTAAATTGGATCCAATCACAAAACGCCATTGAGATAAGGTGCATCCCAATTGTCATTATAAAACTCATTTCATCACTCTTTTTTGATACAAAGAAGATTCACAGAATATACTAAAAAACTCCCCAATGGATCCATGTGAGAAGGAAATAGTAAAATAGATATACAAAATAGTAAAATATAGATATATTGTGATGATAGCCAAGTTGGGAGTTGAGGGAAGTTGTTTGATTGTTCAAACATGGGAAGGAGTGGTGTTTGGTGGGGTTGGGGCTGAGCCAACGCGCCTTCCACGTTCAGACCGGCTGTTCTCAGCGAACTTGATGCTTTGTTGGTGCAAACCCTTCTTCTTTTCATCCTCAGTCCATTCAGCGCCGTAATAGAATTCCTCAGTGGACTTCTCAACGTGTTTGGTTGGGGGTAAGAACATGCTTCCCCATTGAGGGAAGTGAACCAAAGTGACTGGAAGAGTGCAACACACAATCATTATCCCCATCAAGAACAGCCCTTTGTCCGTGGAGTATTTGGTGGTTGAGAAGAACACTAACTGAGTCAAGCCAGACCCAAAGTTCCCTCCTGCTCCTGTCAGCCCTGATATGATCCCTAGAGACCGCCTAGAAATGAAGGGAATGATCCCAAATGTGGCTCCACACGCAGCCTGTGCTCCTATTGAGAACAATATCATTGCCGCTATGGCTGTTGGGAGCTTGTCCGCCTTCCCTAGCCACATGCAGAACACTCCCCCGAATGTCTGCAGGATCCATAGAGTCCACAGCCTTCCCCTCATCCCGAAGTATCGCGCCGCAAAGTCCGACGCATACCCTCCGAACGGCCGAGCCACTAGATTGGCCATTCCGAACGTGGCTGCGATGATCCCGGCCGTGTGCAGCTTTAGATCGAACCTGTTACCATGACATAAGAACGAACATCAATTAATTAAGATTAAGGGGTTGATCGTGAGTTTATAAGTAAGCAATTAAATCACAGGGTATTTACCTGTCGTAGAAATACTCGGCAATGACGTTGTCGGTGGAGAGCTCGACGCCCATGGAGTAGCCGTAGAGGAGGACGAAGATCCAAGTTCGATAGTTGGTGATGGCATACCAAAGGACCTTGGAGAATTTATCCTTGGCAACGTCACCCTTCTTCTGAAGGCTGCTAAGGTTGCCATCGGGCAAGTCCTGGCCGAGAGTGAGAACCAAGATGCCCATGATGACATGAAGCCACCCAGGGATGAAGAAGGCAATCCGCCAGGCAGTGAAGGGAGTAGCGCCGGCTCTCTTGATGATGTCATAGAGCAAGGGCATGATGAGCTGGGTGGCTCCTCCGCCCATGTTGCCCCAGCCGGCGGCGGTGCCGTTGACGAGGCCGATGATCTGGCTGTTGAACATGGTGCTCATCCAGTACTGGCAGGAGACGAAGGTGGCGAGGGAGAAGCCGATCATGAAGCGGACGGCGATGTAGCCAGCGGCGTCGGAGACGAAGGACATGCAGAAGACGGTGGGGGCGGAGAGCATGATGAGAAAGGCGCAGCCGTAGCGAGGGCCGAGAAGGTCGCAGACGGCGCCCATGACAAGACGAGAGAAGATGCTGCCGGAGACGGAGGTGACGCCGGCGTTGCCAATGTCGACTTTGGTGAGGTTGAGGTTATCACGGATGATGGGGACAAGAGGGGCGGCGGCGAAGGTGGAGACGAAGCAAGTGAAGAAGGAAATCCAAGAAAGGTGGAAGGTTCTCATGTGGGGGTTGGCGAAGGAGAAGAGCTTGAACACCTTGGCCTTGTGCTCGGAGTCCACTGGTAATGCAAATTTAGCTGTTGTATCCGTTGGGACAATTGGGGATGCCACGGAGAACGCAAAGGTTTGCTCTCTCCCTGTCACCCCATGCATCGAGCTCCCTGGAGACCCCTCAACGCCGCTCATCTTCGCTACTCAATTCAACTCCTCTCTTTCCTTTGTGAGTATCAATACACCAAACAAGCACCCAATGTTGGAATGGGAAGATGCTCATCACCTCACCTATTTATAATGGAGTGGGCGTTGACATTATAAGGTGAGTGTTGGCAAAGGAGAAATTGAAGTTAAAACAAAAGTATGATATGATGAATCAAGTTTCGCCGCATCTTGGGGTTTAAACAGTGAAAAGTCCCATCGTATATCCCAAAGGATTACATAAAATTAAAGTACCCAACCACTTACCTGAGTTCTTAAAAAAAATATTGTAAGAGATCATTTTCAATCATTCTAAATAAAATACGTTTAACTATGAATTTCTATAATCGAGCTATCGAAAAAATTGGAGATGCACCTTGTTCATATAAGTAGTGAGTTTCAATTCTTTTAAATCATTCTTAATCATTCTATTACGAAGATTGCTCTTATTCAAATATGGTTTCAATTCATTCGTGTGTGTTACTCCTTTGTTTGGAAGTCACATTATCACAATAATTGAAGGACATCACTTAACCCGAGTTGATAGCTGGTTGGCTTCATTTTGGACATTTGACTAATGGGGAACTCTAACTCAAGAGATAGCATTTTTTTACGAAGATATAAAACCCTAATTTTATTTTAAACTGATCCTTAATTTTGACCAAATTTATTTTATCTTAGACGCTAAATTTATGAACTAATCTTAAAATTGTTCATTACTTTTATTTAAAATATATTGATGGGAATCAAATGGCTGTTCTTCTATCTTTATCGTTGGAGTCTGAAGCAGAGGCGTGTTTAATTATGTTTTCTTATATGAATCTCTTGTCTCTAGTAGGGATTTCATTTCTCTACCGACTCAAGATATGTTTATTGGACTCCATATATTAACAAGCGATTGGAACAAAGACAGATCGAGAATTCTCCATCTCTGATCCCATTTAGCTAACACAGAAAAATCTGTCTCCACTCCCTTCCTCTATAACATTATGACCATTTATTATTCACGTCATATCAAACATTAATGATTCAACTTGAGTTGTCCAACCTCCAAACCAACTGATTATTCCCACATGTTCAACTATATTGCATATTCCAAGTCAATGAAGTGCCAATGTGGTGTGAAGTTATTGTCCCCTACTTTCTCCAATTCTAATTCTTCAATCAAACTCCCAATGCACAATAATTTAATATTATTATGCTTTGGCTGACCTCATTTGGCTCCAAATATAATATCAACCTTCTTAATCCAACACAGCTTGGGATGATTAGGATGATAACCTCTTTGTTTTTATAAGGTCAACTTTGTATCATCCTTTTTCTACATAAACTTGCAACCCTGTTGGAGACATAAACTATATTTTATGCACCCTATCTTACCCTTTCGTGAACCCTTAGAGTTCTTTGTACTATTTTTTTTCTCGTCAAAAATATTATAATAGACGACTATAAATTGCTATTGGATATAAGTTGAATTTAAAGAAACGTTTCCTACATTTCTCACCTTTTTAAATTCTACATGTTTGAAACAGTTTGATAAATAAAGGTCAATCGTAGGAAAATGTTATAAGATCGATTATTCATCAATGAGTTGAAATTAATTTGCTATAAAATCTACATTATATTTGTAAAAATTTGTGGAGAATTTAACCCACTTTTGATAAGGGAGGAAAAAACCTACCTCAAATTACTATTTTGAAGGACTTTATGAACGCATGAACTAAATTTCAGAACTGATATGATCAAATTTTACCCGAGTAAAGATTTTTTTTTATTATATAGTTCGATGCTATGGCCCATAGTTGATATTAATTTATGTTTGTGACCTAATTGTAAGGATGAGTGATGACAAAATTCCCCCAAGCATAGGATAAGTACGGTTCACAAAAGCCAAGGCCATAAGCCTATACATATTTTAATAACAATGCCATCTATAGGGTACAAATTGGTTGTGGGCAATTCATTTTTTATGTGTACGAACAATATCAAAACTTCAATAAATAATTCAAGAAGCAAATGGATTAGCTCACTATCAACATGATGAAGCCAATAAAAATATGAATATAAAATTGTAGCATCAAAAGATGACTTTCTACCGAGGATATTTGGTGTCCGTTTTGACCCGTTACATATCCTCGTCAACCTCACAGTTTCTAAAACATGTGTACTCAGGAGAGGTTTCCACACCCGTATAAGCAATGTTTCATTCTCCCTCTCCAGCTCATGTGGGATCTCACAATCCACCCTCTTGGAATCTCAGCATCCTTACAGGCATACCGTCCAAGTATGTCGCTAGCGCGTTATGTATTGTCATCAGTCTCATAGTTTTTAAAACATGTCTACTAGAGAAAGGTTTTCACGCTCTTACAACGAATGTTTCGTTCCCCTCTCCAACCGACGTGGGATCTCACATTTGAAGTTCATATTAAGCAAATTATATGACCAACCATTCTACATTTGATTCAAAATAATCCTAGATATGAATATAAACTTTTTTTTTTCTCACTTAAATTACTCAATTATTGTTCTCATTCTGAGCGTTACATTCTATCGAGTCGAGCTCAATCTCGAGTAGGTATTGTTTAGTTTGAAGTTACGGGTTTTTTATTCTAACTCAATAATTGAATTAAAACATCGATAAAGGGCAATTAGCGAGTGGCTTTTCGCTATTTTATTAGTCATCGTTAACGGCAAGTAGGAACGTACACTTAATTTCAAAGTCCATCTAACATAATTGAAATATTTTAAAATTAAAAATAATTTGGGGAGGAAGATTAAGTTTATAATTAAACCTTTAAACAAAATTAAAATTTTTTTAAGGTTCAATTATTGGTATGTTATTGACTAATTTGTTATTTAGGATTAAACTAAGTTAGGAAGATGGACGGTCAGAAATTAAGATGATCCCCAAATGTAGAGCTGACTTTTGGCAAATAATTGTAATTAGTCCACTTTTTTGTCCTAATTGAAAATTTTGTGTATTGATGGAAATGACAAGGCTTTGTAATCACCTTTGTTCTTGAAGAAATAAAAAAAAAAAACATTATATTTTAATATACTAAATCACTAATTGACTAAAATACTTCAAATTATAATGCTGCCTCCAGAGCTATAATTACGGAGTAATTGATTTAAACACAAATATTAAATAAGAGCTTACATACCTAATGTGTGATTGTAACGTTCACGCCCGAGATTTGGATCTCGTATACCATTTGTGACTTGATCTTGCTACTTACCTCTCGGTTTTAAGAGTGAAGTGGTCTAACATACCTAAGGATCGCTCTCATTTAGAAGTGGTCTCTGTCATTCATATGTATCTCTTCATTTACTCGGGTATCACATGGACACTAGCTTCCGTGTTGGTTTGTCTCTTAACTGCATCTTACTAGGAGAGATATCGCTCTGATACTATGTTAGGAATCAGGCACTTCCATAAATAGTATGATATTTTGTCTCGTTTAAGCATAAGCTCTCATGCCTTCATTTTTTATTTTTTTTGAAAGGCCTTATACTAATGTAGATGGTGTTCCTTACTTATAAACCCATGATTTGCTTCTTCATTAGCTAATGTGAGACTACACTTCCCAATTGTAATGCCCCTAATTAGTATTAGAGCCAGACACTAGATGGTATGCCAGTGAGAACGCTGGCCCCCAAGAGAGTGGATGGTAGGATCTCACATCAATTGGAGAGGGGAGCGAAACATTTCTTATGAGGGTGTGAAGACTTCTCCCTAGCAGAAGCGTTTTAAAATCGTGAGGCTGATGGAGATACGTAACAAGCAAAGTGAACAATATCTGCTAGCGGTGAGTTTGGGTGTTACACCAATGATCCTCAACAATCCCCTCTCGATCAAATTACACTATAGAGCATTCCCTAAGACCTCATTCTTGACTCCTTCTCTGGAGATCTTGAACAAAGTACATCCCTCGTTCGACACTTGAATCCACATTTGACTACAATCGAGACTCATAACATTTTTGATTAGACACTTAAAAATTCTCTAAATTAAGGACATTACTCTAAAACCATATTAACAACAATGTAGTTATAGCACTACATGGTAGTGAAGTGGAATTGATTCGGGTATCACGGTGATATTAACTAAACACACTAACCAATACAATCATCATGATAACGTTTAAATTTCACTAGATTTTTTTTTATTGCTTCTTAGTTCCCTCCACGAAAAAAAAAATTGTTTCTCAGATTCACACCATTTACGACCTCTATTTACACTTTCAACGAGTGATTATACTTCCGTTTTTTCTACCACTATTCACATAAGTACTTCCCTCCAAGATGGAACGCTTTCCTGCCAATCTAGTAAACCACAGTAACCAATTTTATTGACTATACACACCAACACGGGAACCAAATTGAACCTAAACTCGATTCATAAATATCAATAATTTAACGAATTTTGGTATATATTTTATTTCTAATTTGTTTAAAAAGCTACTCTAGTTAGATAATTTATTTTTTAAAAATTAATAGCATAAAATACTAGAATAAAATTATGACCGACATAAACTATTCTATTAATAAGAAGAAAAAAAATGCTAAAATTATAAATAATTGGTTATGGATAAGTACGGAAAGCACAAGAAAAGAGCCACGTGTTATTAAATTCAATTATTTTCAATTTAACAATCCGTACGGGTAAGATCATAGCTGTCCTTCATTTTTTAAAACTGGAATGTGCCAGTTTAAGTTTTAAAATTATATTATTTTCTAATTCATTATATTTATAATATTTAAATTCTTACCTAAATTTTAAAAATAAAAACTATTTTTTATTACAAAATAAATAAATAAAATTAATGACTTTTTTAAAATTAAGTTTATAATATATTGTTTCGTCCATAAATATTCTTTTTTTTTTTTTATCTTTTTTTTTAAGGAAGTTTTGAAAATTAAAATTGAAGTTTTTATTTCTTTATCGAAATTAATTAATTTGAGACTAAGAACGAAGGATTATAAAATAAGGTTAAGAAAGACGGTATGAAAATGTAAATATATGAATGTTATAGCTTAAGCCCACCGTTAGCAGATATTATCTGATTTGGTCCGTTGCGTATCACGTTAGCCTTACAGTTTTAAACCGCGTCTACTAATGACAGGTCTCTTATACATTTCCCTCCCCAACTAATATGAGATCTCACAATCCACCCACTTTGGGGTCCAGCGTTCTCATTGGCACATCGCTCAGTAACCTGGCTCTAATAGCATTTGTAACAGTTCAAATCTACTGTTAGTAGATATTGTCCGCATTGACCTATATCCTATCAGTGTCAGCCTCATGATTTTAAAATGTGTTTACTAAGGAAAGGTTTTCACAATCTTATACATTTTCCTCTCCAACAAACGTAGGATCTGACAATAAATTGTTAGATCGTGTATAGACTAAGTGACATCGGAATGACATATTTGCACATGCATGACTTAATATAGAAGAAAGTTAATGGAGGATTTCTAATGAGTAAAATTTAAAGGGCTAAAGATTTGAGTTGGGCTATTTGGATCTCACATTCTTGGGGCAAATTAAGGAACCATGGGCATGCTCATTGTCACGGTCATGCTTGTCTCTTCAAAACGGGACTGGAGGTTGAACGCACGTTGCCCAACTGTAGGCACCATGGTCCGAAGTTGGCTTGACTCACTTAGTGCTGAGAGTGAATGCTGCACAATCACTAAATCCGCTGCCAAAAAAGGGCGATTGTGATACTTATCGTGTCAATCTAAGCCAATTTGTTAAGCAATGAGTCTATTTGACTTTCCTACGTAACGATGATTATTCCTTAATTTGTGGTTATAAAGTACCTTAATCAACCACATACATGTGGTATGCATGGCAAATTAGATAAACCTTTTCCGCTATTTGTACTTTATCTTAAAAATATTATTAAATTTTCAAAAAAATTCAATAATACCCTTCTCCTTCTGCAATCTATCAATCGAAAAATCTCACATGCCCAACAGACCAACATTAAGTCTCTGCAACTAATGATAGAGCGGGACCTCATTAAGTCTCGAAATATGCAGGGAACTCCTCATTTGCTAACCCTATATGAAAATGAGTGAATTTCATATCGTAAATTTATATCTTTGACTTCTTCGTAGGCATATTAAATCGACTACAAAAACTATTCTCAACCATGCAAATCATAGAACAAGTCTTTATACATAGATGTTCATAACTTATGTAGTATTACGATCGAAGAAATATTAATATTCTCAATTAGCGAATTTATACAAACTAATTGTATAAGATACTCACACTCACGTATCGACATCGACATTGTGACGGGAGCTAAGATGGATAAAAGGTTATAGCCTAGAGTCCATGTTTGTTGGGCTTTCCTATTTTGGGCTGTAACATATAAAGCCCAATGAAAGAAAGTGACGTGTGGGCCCACAGCCTGCTGTTTACCATTCACAATTCAAAATTAATTAGGCTTTAAAGCATATTAAATAAAACAAGAGCAGCCACGTGGATAAAGCCTTATTTTCAACCAAAATGAAAATGCTATCATCATTATTAAAACCGTGTGGACCCCACTTCTGCTTCTACTTTCTTCAACATTTTCATCTTTTTAAAATTTTTTTATTTTTTTTGTCCCATTTATACACCTAAAAAATGAAAATGAATTTTATTATATAGTTTTATCAACCATATAATAAAGATATCATGATGCATAATTTAATCTCACATGCCTCACCCCATTATGTCTTTGTTTTGGCTCTACCCCTCAAAATCTTTTCCATTATTTTTATTTAAATTATTTGTTTTTAAATAATTATGATGTTTTTTTTCTTTTAACGACCTTGGTCGTGGACTAAACTCAAGTCACTCCGTAAAACAATATAATTAAATTATTTTTTATTCTAAATATGAATAGAATAATAATGCACCTCATC
The DNA here is from genome assembly GCF_002738365.1 of Cucurbita moschata. NCBI lineage: Eukaryota > Viridiplantae > Streptophyta > Magnoliopsida > Cucurbitales > Cucurbitaceae > Cucurbita > Cucurbita moschata. The sequence goes on along the minus strand of NW_019268547.1, from coordinate 1,821,551 downwards.
TTTTCGTCATTCTTACATCTAATTTGAATATCTAATAAATGTTAACTAGAAAAAAGAAACATTTAACCCTTTACCATCTAAGAAAATTCAATATCTAATTTTTGTTCTTAGCACGTGTTAATGAACTTTATGATATAATAATGGTAATCGGAGCATAATACAATAGGCATAAGATTTCTGGTATTTATATGATCAACAATCCAACCAACCTGAACTATTCAACTCAAATCATAAAATTTGGGTCGAGTTAGATTTTTTTAAAAAAAAAAAAATTGGGTTGGATTGAATTTTTGAAAAATTAGAAATTTAGGTTGGTTCGTGGGTTGATAGGGTCGAAAATAGGGTTATAACTCATCGCAATCTTATCCTACTTTTAAGATTATGTTGAAAATTAAGAATATTTGATATTTGTAATTGATGTTGGTGGTGCGTTGTGACTTGTAAATGTTTGATATTTGAACTTTATAATATTTTAGTTATTAATGTAACATGTATTATGGATAAGTAGATTTTTTTTTAAAAAATAACTTTAAAAAAACCTAAGTTAGATTGTTAACTCTATTCAAATTGTTCGGGCTGTCAACCAGACCGACCCAAAATCTTGGGTTGATCCATAAGATTTCTCCAACCCAACCTAAAATTTCTTATTAGTCCCTAAAACTTCTTCAACCGAACCCAATTCAACCGAGTCCAACTTAACCTAACCTAACCTAACTTAACCTAATCTGTGTATACCTCTATTCATAAGACTCATTTCAAGATGGAAGACGTGACGTGTTTATTGAACAAAAAATAAACTAATTTGACAAGATATGAGACGTCAGATATGAAAGATATTGTAAAAGACGACATATTAGACGTAACATGGATTCTAAATAGAATTAATTTTTTGAATTATGAATATGAAAATGAATGATAAGAAAGTGACAAATACAAAGCATTTGGAATTTTTAGATTAAGCTCTTTTGAGCTAACTATCTCATAAATTTGATATCGGGATTCTAAGGTATATTGATTAGCTATCTACTAGTCTCTCTCATTATCAACAACTTACACGTCATAAGTACTCGAGGCTCGATCACATCACAAGTTTCAATTCATAATTCTCATCATATTGTTATGAAAACTGTTATCAAAATCTCTAGTTGGGTTTAATTGGCATCTCCTTAGTAGGCTTCATAACCTAAAAATCATTTACCTATGGAATCTCTTACTCTTATCCAAACAATATCACGATTAGAAAGTGGTTGGATACCCGCTCTCATATGGTTCTAGTAAGTCAACTCTAATTCTACCCGCTATTAGTATGGACCCTTGTATATCAGGGCAAGTTCACTGTGAGGAATTAAGTGATAAATCCCTATTAGTCCCCATAAAATACAAGTCATTATAATCATCTCTAAATATGTTATATAGATCCTTAGTCTTGTTAATTCACGATTAGAGGTTAGTTGGCCAACCAATGATTATCCTCGTATGATAACATAAGCATATCATGCATATCTTGTCATATTTTCCAATTCGTTTAGTTTCGAGTTTAATTCATAAAAATCGAGCATACATCGAGTCTACATGCCTTTCATCAATCAAATTAACTCCTTTTGTTTCTAATCTTTCACATCATACTCCTTAAAACATTCTCCAATACAAGTATTTCCTAATCCAACGTTCTGAGATGCTACTTACTTTGTTCGATCTCTATTTTAATGGTTGGTTCACAACCTTAATGAGCTCCAAATTTCTCGATTTCACTATTTATCTAGTAATTCGTTGACACAATCAACTGTTCGATGTAAAATTGTTGGGAGTGTAATTAAAGTCTTACCGTGACTAGAAAAATAAAAAGATTATGAGTAATCTAAGTTAAGTACAACTATCTTCATCGGAATGAAATCGTTTCTGATAAAGATAATTATGAAGATTCAGATCTAAAGCAAATAATCTCATATAATTATAGAAGTATGTATATAGTTGGTTCCTTTTTTAGCACTTAAGGTTGCATGCTAACCCTAAGTGCTAAAAAAGTAGTACATCATCGTGACATAGTAAGACAAGCAGAGACAAACTAACCCAAAGAGAAAAACAGCCATTAAAGTGAGTAGAGATGTACACGGATTGAGTTGAATTGGAAGAATCTTTTGAACCAACCCAAAATTTGGGATTGGTTGGATTGGAGACATGAACAACTCAACCCAACCCCCTATCTTTGGGTTGTCCAATTATTCTTTTCTTTTGAATTATTTAAAAAAAAAATCTATTTATGGACAATACATTTTGCATTAATAATTAAAACCTCGTAAATCTCGAATATCAAATATTTATAAGTCATAATACATCACTAACATTAATTACAGACGTCAAATATTCTTAAATTTCATAATAAAAATATGGTTGTACTAGGTTAGATTGTAACCATATTCTCAGATTGTTCGAATCGATTCAATTAGAAAAATGTGAACCCAAAATGTAAGTCGAATTTTTTAAAATAAATTAAACCCAATTCGATATGGATTATGGAATTAAGTAAAGAAGATTAATAATTAATTAATTAAAGAATTAGTATAATATAATGGTAGTTAATTAAAAGAGAGAGAAAAAGGAGGATAGGGTGGATAATTGGTTGGATTCTCGGAAGGGCTGAAAAGCATGATGTGATGTGAAGACCGCCTAAAGCAAGATTTTTAAAAATCTCACAATCCCAAAATATTTTTATTTATATATATATATATATATTTTTTTTTTTTTTTTCTTAGAAAACTCCGAAAGTATGGAGCCCACACCTAGCTCGACAGGTAGTAGCGGTTAGGGGGGCCCACTGAATGTCGTTGCCACTCCCTTTTTCTTTATTTTATATTTATTAAAAATACCATTTTAAATTGTTCCATTTTATTAAAATAAAATAACATTCATTAGCTTTACATATAATTTGTCTTTTTAGACTGAATTAATAAATCAATAACATATTGAAAATTTTAAAAATATTTAAATAATGTATTTTTACGAAAACAATTAATAATTTAAATGCTTGACGTGAATACTAGCTCGGTGTCACAATTACACTTTTGATGGCAGCGGATTTGCCATTGTGCGACACTCACTTTCCAACTACAAGTGAGCTGAGCCAATTCGTACTTGTGTCGCCTACGGCCAAGCGACGTATGCTCGAGCTTCTGGCCTTGGTTTTAAGAGAAAGTTTTAGAAAACGAGGGTAGAGAGAGATTTTTGAAAGAGACGTTATATAAGCACGGAAGAGAGAAATAACAACGGTTCACAGTATATAACCTTGGGTAGGGAGGCCCTGGATGGATGGATGTTCGGGAAGTCCTGACGAGATGAACGACACGCGGGCTCATCCACGTTGGCATGACCGAGCGAGTTATGATGGCCAACGACATCCTGAGACTCGGGATGGTATCAAGACATATGGACCTTGTCGATGGGGATCGAGATGGCAAGATGAGATGCGATGTTACATTGAGAGACCTTGCTCGAGCAGAGGCAAGGTCGAGCCGAATGACTTGGCCCAGCGTAGAGGCAAGTCGGGATGTGTCACAAATGATTGAACATGCACGCACAGGCGGCGTGTGTGGTTGAACAAGGTTGGATTCCGCACAAGTGATGTTCGATTGGCGAAGACAAACCTCGCCTAAGGTTCGACGAAGCCACAAAGCCGGGGCGAAAAATATATATGGTGCTTAATTCCCCTCAAGGCTAGTCGTGAGCAAGATCATGACGCCGCACAGTAAAAAATGTAGGACCGTGACACTCGACTCATTTAACACGAAGGACTTCATTTTCTTCTCTTTCTCCGATTGCATTCGATTCCTCTCTCCTCCCTTCTTCCATTTTTCTGTTTCTTCTTCATACTTCACTCATTCCTTCTTAAAGAAGTAACTTAAACGACCTATTATATGTGGATAAGGTCGAGAGCCTCATTATCCAACTTTATCCTCGTAACATTGTTAACACATAGTACCCACTCTATAAATGTTATAAATGATTGACCCCAATTGTCATTTACCTAAACAATCTATTATACGTGATTTAGTCCGTTGCCAATTTGAACATAACTCAAGTAGTTAAAATATAAATCATCGACTAAAAAGTCAAAAGTTTGTATCTCTAACTACACATGTTTAACGTACAAATAAGCAGGGAGCAAAACATGTATGAGGTTAAAAATCACTTTTTCTTCCTAAATTTTTATGCCGGTTGTAACTATAATTTAAATTTTGTAATAATTTAGTTCTTATACTTTAGTATTTAACAACTTACTCTATATATACGAGCATAGAGGTTGAAGTTTCGATCTCCAATCTTTCATAGAGATCAGCGATAACTTGATTTAAAAGAATTAGCCTGTCATATCTGATTTTTTTGTAGAACTGAAGCATAATTTGAACTAAACTTGATCTGAGTTGTATGAAGAATATATTGAGGTAGGTATTAGAATGACATATACTTAGGTGTGGAAAAGTAGAATGGTCAAAAAGAAAGAGGGGTAGGATGGGTGGTTATTTCATGGGTTTGTGTGACTTTTTGAAAAGGACATAATCATTCTCAACTGTCTTAAAAAAGTAATTCGTTTATCCTTTTTTGTTGAAAAGTGAAGAATAAGTAATGCCATTGCTTTCTTTCATAACGAATGATGAGTACTCTTGATTTACTTTGCCAACCATGGTAGCTTGTGTCATAATCACTTGGATTTCCATCTTTTATATATATATATATATATATATCACGGCTTATGTCTAGAATTTGGATTAGGATTCGAAATCTGAATTCGGCACCTGATGGTCCTGATATTTTCCTACGTCTCCTACAACATGGTCGCGTTATTTACTTCTCGCTTCTTAAGAGTTCGACACCTGATGACCCCAATATTTTCTTACATCCCTTGTAACATGATCAGGTTACTTATTTCTCGCTTTTAAGAGTGAAGATTATCTCTACAAACCAATACAAACTCTTTTAGTGTTCTTTGTTCTCACTCACATGTATCATATAAAAATTTTCAAGAGGCCACCCAACGTAAAAGTACTTCAAACAAAACACGTTTGACTATCAAGTTCCTATGATTTAGCCATCGAAAAAGAAGGTGAGCCTTGTTGATATATGTAGTGACTGTTCAATTTTTATTGAAATGGGTGAGGTTTGACAAATGTATTCAATGGTATCATATGATTTTTTATTTTATTGAACTAGGTGCTAGGAATCACGGATCTCAACAATGATATGATATTGTTCACTTTGAGCATAATCTCTCGGGCTTTGCTTTGGGCTTCTCCAAAAGATCTCATACCAATGAAGATAGTATTCCTTACTTAGATCTTCCACTAAATTAACTAATGTGGGACTCACTCCCGTGAATTTAAGGAGATTATTTAAAATTAGTGGGTGAATTAATACAAATTGAATCGAGTGTAAGGATTACGACGATTATTTCAGTTTCACAGGGAGAGAAATACAACCGTTTAGGGTAACAATAGATTTTTCCCAAGTATAATTGGACGAAGACATCCAAACTGCTTCTCAGGAGTAGAGAGCTTTTAGGTTTGAATCGATTTTTTATATACACATCGCTAGCAGATCTTGTCTTCTTTGGGTTTTTCCTTTCACATTTCCCCTCAAGATTTTTAAAACGTGTCTACTATGGAGAGGTTTCCACACTCTTATAAAGAATGTTTCGTTCTCCAACCCAACCGATGTGGGATCTCACAATCCACCCCCCTTTGGGGTCCAGCGTCCTCTCTGACACTCGTTCCCTTATCCAATCCATGATGTGGGACTCCAAAATCTACTCCCCTTGGGGCCCAGTGTTCTTACTGGCACACCGCCTCGTGTCCACTCCCCTTTGGGGCCTAGCCTCTTCGTTGGCACGTCGCCCAGTGTTTGGCTCTAATACCATTTGTAACAGCTCAAGCCCACCGCTAGCTGATATTGTCCTCTTTGAGCTTTTCCTTTTGGGCTTCCCCTCAAAGTGTTTAAAAAGCGTTTGCTAGGGAGAGGAGAATACTTTATTCTATTCTCCAACCTATGTGGGATCTCGCAACATGCCTTTTAATATCATTAAACCAATGAATTTGATACATAATCTCGAGAACTTATAGCAAAGAAAGTAGATTTAATAACGAATTATTTTTAGTTCCATGACAAATAAGGTTATAATATGAATACATTGATAAAATTAAACAAAATAAAGAAAGTATATATATGAGCTTCTATTCACTATTGAGTTATAAATTTTGTTAAAACATAAAAAGAAGCAAAAAGAAAAAGAAAGAAAAAGATGGATTTGATGGGTAATCTTTGGACATTATAGTAAAAATGAGACTAAAATTATACACATAATTATAGCATAATGCATAGTTATGTCGGCAAAGGTTGTCGTGTAATTATGATACCTTGTCCCCTCACTCTTTTATATGTTTTTTCGCTACAAGAATTATGTATGGATGATCCATTAATGTGAATATTCGATTGCTTTACAATAATCATACCCTCTCTCTCTCTCTCTCATAATTATATTAACTATGAATTATGCATGTAATTATGATTACTATTATTTCCACATAACATGCCTAACATAAACAAATATATATTGAGTGGACAGAAAATTATTAGTTTAAATTTGAACTTTTAACCTACCTATTTGAAACCTCTAAATAGAAACACTTCTAAATTTCTATTAATGAGTAAGAATCTTAAGTCTCTACCCCTATTGAATCCTTTCTAATCATTAGGTTTGTCATATTTGTCCTAGTTGACTTTTAGGGTATGCAAGGGTAAAGTTTATTACTTCAAATGAAATGTTATCTCGTGGGGCCAATTTAACGTCACTACCACATATGGGGTATATTAAAGTTGTGACATCCCATATCGGTTGGAGTGGGGAATGAAACATTCATCTCTCCCTAGTGAACGATTTTTTAAGACCGTGAAGCTGATGGTGATACGTAACGAGCTAAAGCGGACGATATCTACTAGCAGTGGGCTTGGGCTGTACAAATGGTATTAGAGTCAGACATAGGGTGGTGTGCTAACGAGAACGTTGGCCCCTAAGGGGGGGTGGATTGTGAGATCTCACATCGGTTGGAGAGGGGAACGAAACATTTCTTATAAGGGTGTGGAAACCTCTTCATAATAGACGTGTTTTAAAACCGTGAAGCTAACAACGTTGTAACCGGCTAAAGCGAATAATATCTACTAACGGTGGACTTGAGCGGTTCGAAAGTGGAACTTATGAACTGAGTTTGAATATCGATAAATGTTAGGATCGCACAACAACGCACGCAATCGATCTAGATCGAGTGTGTGCGTTGTTGTGCGATCCTAACAACTGGTATCAGAGCCTCAGGAACTGCTGATTGCGGCAACAACAGTATCCCACGACTTGGGTAAAGATGACGTCAAAATCAATGCTTTAATTTCATCTTCAAAATTAATTTCCATCGAACTCAGTTGACTTACGATCATATTGAATTCATTTATATGATCCACAACAGATCCACCTTCAGACATCTATAGATTGAACAATCTCCGCATCAAATACACCTTATTCATAGCCGACGGTTTTTCGTACATATTTGACAGCGCCTTCATCAGATCTGACGTTGTCTTCTCCTTGATGATGTTAAACGCCACGTTTCTGGATAGCGTCAACGGGATCATCCCTAAGGCTTTTCGATCCTTGAGCTACCACTGCTCCATGGTCATGGTATCTAGCATCACTCCCAACAGGGGTTCGTGAAGATTTTTCTGGTACAGATAATCTTCAATCTGCATCTTCCAGAAACTGAAGTCGGATCCATCGAACTTCTCAATTCCAATCTTTGAACTTTCCATCTTCACAAATCGTGGTGACTTCCGCCCAGCTCTGATACCAGTTGTTAGGATCGCACACACTCGATCTAGATGAACACAAAGAACAAGATAGAGAAAATGCAAGGAGAACTCTGTTTAAAGGATTTGTATTAATGACTTTTTGTATTCTCTGTATTCTCTCTTATTGTACATACTTGAAGTCATCAATACAAATCCTTTAGCCAAAGTTCTCCTTGCATTTTCTCTATCCTGTTCTTTGTGTTCATCCAGATCGAGTGTGCGTTGTTGTGCGATCCTAATAATAAATTCATAATTTTGTCTCATTAACCTAAAAATTGCCTACCAAACCTATTTCAATTTTATTTTTTTAGTTCACGTCTCTAACTTTTTAGTTGCTAGTACATATTTAACTCCGAGTGATTTCTAACCAATACTTAGACTAGAAAAGAACCATTGTTTGTGGACTTTGTTTAAATGATCAATAATGGATAAAGAAAGGTGATATAATGTTGTGGCATTGGGTGTCCAATGCTTGAGTTTGCCGCTTCCGAGGAATAGATGGTGAACGCTCGCCATGTTCACATCAGAGAGATGTTTGCATAATGCCTAATATAATTACGTAAAAAAAATAATAATAATAACGGCTTGAACATGACCGCCTCCCGTACGAATGACAGTAACGATCCAAGCCCAAGATTATAAATAGATATTAAATATCTTGTATTGGCATGGGTGCCCATTATTCGGCACCTAATAGTTCATGTATTCTCTGCAACATGCTCACGTTAGTTACTCCTCGTTTTTTAAAAGTGAATGATATCTCTACAAACTAACACAAGTTTTCCTAAAACACAAGATGTCATCTAATATAGAATTGCTCCAAGCAAAACACGATTAACTATGGAGTTCTTATGATTGAGCCACCTAAAAGTTTATTTATGTATCACTCCTTTACTCGGGTGTCATAGCAACATAATCTTATCCATGGGAGAGGCAGGAGAATTAGATTTTTATTTATTTGTTCGTTTTTATTTTTAATTTTAATTTTGAAAAATGACTTGCAATAAGTTCCCTTACGTGTAATCTGGACCCCGGTAAATAAAAAATAAAAATAAATAAAAGAAAAGTTATATTAATAAAAAAGAATATACATTTAAATTTTATATTTTGTTCACGGAAACCGTGGGTACTTTATTTCAAAAATACCCATACGCTTTGAAAAGTTTCATTATACTCTTCAACTTTTTAAAAAAGTTCATAAATATTATAACATACTCGTTAAATTTTAGAAGTTGCATTAATGTTTTAACCCTTATAAAAAGAAGTTAAAATAAGTTATTACCGTTAACATATGGACGAAAACTATCTATCTGCTCTTCATGAATATTCTGCAACCTTTTTTACATTATGTTTGAAAGTTTACGAGTATTTTTGTGAGATCACACATCGTTGAAGAGAGAACTTCTCTAACAGACGCGTTTTAAAATCGTGAGACTGACGTCGATGCATAACAGACAAAAGTTAACAATATTTATTAGTGGTGGACTTGGGCTGTTACAATTTTTGAAACGTGTTACTAAAATTCTATCCATATACTAACGGTAAGATATTTTTTTGCATGAGAATTGTTTTCCGTCTAAAATGAACGGTAAGAATATTTTTTAAGCTTTTGAAAAGTGGAATGTATTTTTAGATAAAATATAGACGTGTTTTTATTAATTTAACCTAAAATAAATACGAACATTGTTGCAAATAATGAGTTTATGATTTTTGGCACATAAAAGATCATATATCCAAAGTTTCATCCTTAAATATACAATATCTTTTTACCCTTGTCACAAATTCGGGGTTAAATTACATTTTTCCCCCAATGGTTATTTAATAACAGTAATAATAAATAACAGTAATAAAATAATAAGAAGAAAAAAGTGAAGCAGTCTGTCACGTCATATGATTATAATTTTATAATAAATGTATATAATTATCATATTATCATCTTCAAATTCATTAAAAGAAACAAAAGAAAAAAAAAACATTATGGGATATTCCAAAAGAGTAACAAATTTTATTAGCGTCAAAAACATATGTTTTTAAAATAGAATTTAGAGATCTCACACCATGGTAGAGGGAATGTTCAGCAGTAGAGGGAAATAAAACATTCCTTAGAAGCGTATAGAAATCTCAAACTAGCATGCTTGTTTTAAAATCATGAAGCTAACGGCGACACGTAACGACCCAAATCAGACAATATCTGTTAACAATGGGCTTGCGCTGTTACAAACTTTATCAGAGTTCAACACCAAACGGTGTGTCACTGAAAACACGGGCTCCCAAGGAGGCAGATCGTTTTTAAAATAGTAAAGCTAACGGCAATCTATAACGTCTCGAAATGGGGTCGGACCCATTAGTAGTAGTAATAGGGGTAGAGAGAGGGAGAGAGATATTGTATAAAAATACAAAGTAGGTTGAGTGTGATTAGGTTTTGATGCATACACTTCCCGGCTTTCTCGCCCAAATCTGATTCCCATTCCCATTCCTCTGTTTATTCTCCTCCTATTCCCTCTTTTTGTCCAAACTCTAGTCAAAATTTAACCCCAATCCAACCCCTCATACCCTCCTTTTTATAGCTACTTCCCCACTTCGACCTCTCATAATCCCACCTCCATTCATTTCCTCTCTGTTTCTCTCTGTTTCTCTCTGTTTCTCGCTACCTCCATGGATACCCAGCGCACCCCTGTTCTAACTTCCCCTTATTTCTTGCAATCCAAGGTCAGATTCCGCCTCTGTTCTTCATTTCTTCCTCGTTTCTTTGGTGGGTATTCGCCAGATTTTTGAAATCAGTCTCTGATTTTGAGATTTTGTTTTTGGCAGAACATTGATGAACTCCGGCATTCGCTTCTCTGCACAACTCTGGAGCTGGAACAGACCAGAATCGCAGCTCAGGAGGAGCTGAAGAACAGAGATGATCAAGTTTTATACCTCAAGAACCTGTTGAATCAAGCCATTAGAGACAGAGATGAAGCCATTGATAAATCCAATAAGCTTCTTCTCCAAAATCTCTTCTTCCATCCACCTCCGACGACGATTGACGACGACCCCACAACCAGAGGATCCGATTCCGACGAGAGTATCGTTTCCGTTTCATCTCCCGTTCCTCCGCCGTTGGAAATCACCGATTGGCTCCCGGAAAAGCCATTGCCGGAAAAGGGTAAGCTCTTACAAGCCGTCATGAAGGCTGGTCCTCTTCTCCAGACGCTCCTCCTCGCCGGACCACTTCCTCAGTGGAGACATCCGCCGCCGCCCCTTGAATCTCTCCACTTACCGCCGATTCCAATCCCACTCCCTACACCGCCGTCGCTTGCCACTAATTGTGGGAGTATCAACAAAAAGAGGGCTATTTCTCTGTGCGTGGAATCGGATTCCCCGTCAGCAACCAAATTCCAGAGGCTCGTTTTCCACTGACTCTCAAAAACCCAATTAAATTAATCCCCACTAATACATAATTTCATATAAATAGCACCAAGAACTTGAAATTACAAACAAAAAAAAAAAAAAAAGGGTTTTGGGACTGATCTAGCATCTGTATAGCTGCTTGTTAGCTTAAAGTAACTCAAGAAAAGAGCTTGATCTTGTAAGTGTTTCATGTTCGGTGGATCTGGGAATAGTTCGCCTAGTTTAATATTAGTATTCGGCAAACATGTTCGAATTTCATGCTTCATTTTCGAGTCGATTTGAGAATAGTTCGACTAATTTGATATTAATATTCAGGAACGAGATTCGAATTTCTACCTTCCCGAGATTGTAATAGTAAGTGATAGTTTATTAGTGTGCGAGTTTTAAGAGAGATCGAGGGTGTGGAGAGTGGTTAGCGTAGGGTCCTACGAATCAGAATGAGGATATTTGGTGGTGTGTGATTTTGTATGGATTTGTATATCAAAAGATTTAGAAGAAGATTGATTATATTAATTTAATCTCTTGTTTGTCTCTTTTATGCTTTTTAATTAATTGACCAATTACTTCAATTCTAGCTTTGATTATTTTAAGAATATAATAGAGTTTTTTTTTTTTTTTTTTTTTTTGTAATTATGTAAGAATTTAGGACGTCCAGATTTAGACAATTTCTGTCCTAGTTAAGCAAGTGGCTAGACTACTCAACTCAAACTATTCAGGTTGTGTTGATTTAGATTTAAAAATCGAAAATTAGATTTAGTTTGTGGTTGAAATTTGTCGAGTCAACCTGACTGACTCAAAAATAAGATTATAACTCAATCCTACCATTTTTTTAAGTAGAATAGTTAACGTTTGTGGTTGACTCGACCCTAAAATAGGGTTACAACTCAACTCAACCTTACCGTACTTTTAAAAACATTAAGAATATTTAAGATTTGTAAGTGATGCGTTGTGATTTGTAAATATTTGATATTTTAACTTTACGAGAATATAGTTATAAACTCTATTCGGATGACTCGGGTCACCAATTCAACCAACCCAAAATTTCGAGTGAGATAAAAAATAAATTCAATCCAACTCAACTCAACTCGTGTGCACCTTCAGCAAACTCTGCCTCCGAACATGTAAGAGTCAACATATGGCGATGGAAAAGGGTTAATTATGGTTTTTAATACGTTCCCAGTTTATGAATTTTTAATTTTAAAACTTAGACGTATCAGTCACAAAATTTAAAGTTACCGTAGTATTAGATATCGAATAGATTAAAAGTTCAAGAATTTATTAGAAACTATTTGAAATTTTGAAAAAAATTTAAGACGAACTTAAAAGATCGAGAACTATCATTGTAAACAAAAGACATTGAAAGGGAGACAATCTTAACTAAATGACTCGACCTGGTTCGATCGTAGTTTAGCAACCTAAGGAGTGGAGAGCTTATCTTTTTTGTTATCTTAAAGACGAAGACTTTAAAGTAGGCGAATACTCGGTCCATTTAGATGTCAATATCATATCGTATTAGACAAAGATATCTGTAATGGCCCATTTGCTTTCTTGATTAAGAGCGTTAAGGACATTTGGGCTCAACACAACTTCTTATCCTACCTTATAGTAATTGGAAAACGACCATCTTTTTGGTGATTGGATTTGAATGTGACTTGATGATCTTGGTGAGAATCCGTGAAGAACTAAAGTTCTTGCCCAATAAACCAAGATTTGATTGGTGCATACACATGGGTTCGGATATTGGATTTCTATGTTCGATTTGAAACTCGAATTCAACACATGGTGTCTCGTCATTCTCATGCATCTCTTGCGACATAGTTAGGTTACTTACTACTCCTTGCTTCTAAAAGGGATAAAATTTTCAAGAGGTCACCTAACATAGAATTGCTCAAAGCAAAACATGTTTAACTATGAAGTTCTTATGTGATACCTTAGCAAAGGAGGATTACATAAATGAACTGAGATTTCATCTAAATGAGAACGGTAATAACCGGAAAAAAAAAAAAAAAGGAAAGAAGTTGTCCCATATTATTAACGTTGAGAGTGGAGAGTTAGGCTTCACTATAGAGGTCCCTTGGTTCCTTTCATCCTACCTGAGCGGTTCAAAGCCAGTTAGACATTACATTTTCTGATGGCTCTAAGCTGACATTTCGGCTGATTCAGCTTGGGTCTTATACGCTCGGACCCTATCCTACTAATTTCAACTCTTTTGAAGCGTTTAAAGTTAGTATGACTACTTTTTTTTAGTTAGTTTAAATTATTTTACTCAAAATTAGGTTTAATAAGTATAAATTATTTTACAAAAAGTGACGTGAGCCAATTTCCAAAGTAGAATTCTAATTTATGATTGTAGGACTTCTTAGGTAGAATTAAATTTCAACCGTGATAAACTAAATAGAGACCTTGAGCCTTACACAGTAAAAATTCTCCCATCCAGGGAGTCTTTCATATTCCCTCGTTGTTGTTGAACCTTGTGAGTCGAAGTAAACCAAACTGTGAACATAAACGTGTACCTGTCCGACCAGCTAAATCCGTAAGGTACATATACGAGCCTGCCTAGGATCTTGCGTTGTCACAGCCATAAGGGAAGGCTCATGAGAGCAAGTGGTGAGCGAGGGGGTGTGCCTTGAGTATTGTCGCACGACTCGGAGGATGCGTAGAGAAGAATGGAAGGAAGGAGAGAGAAATTGGAAGAAACCAGCAAGTGGTCCATAAGAAGAAGCCCACGCGTCAGCCTTGGACTCGGATTCGAATTTGGGTAAGGTCCAGTACCCATGAGGCGCAGCCCAGTTGCCACAAATCACGCACCCAAATTGTTAGTGACTTCACTCAATTTTCAAACCCACATGTGCTCTTGACCTGCATACCCGACTCGACCCGATGATGTGACCCGTACCTCTCCGCTTCAACTTGACCCAACTCGGCTTGGCTCAGTGGCTTCCTCAGTGCATTTGGCTCGATTTGATTGTTTTGGGCTCCATTTTTGCTATGTGGTCCCAGTCTTAGGATCGGTTCTTAAGTTGATTTTGACATAATTGGAAGCAATTGGGGACACTATGACCACTATTTGGTCCCTTTAAATTAGTTTAGCCAAAAGCCGTGCCTTAAACGATGTTGTAGGTCCTCATAGGTTGATTTAGATTGCAAATGATAGTTTCGAACTAGCATAAAGTATAAGTTAATAACGCTGGTTTAGACCAGTAAGTGACTTCACTTTGGCTTGGTTAGACAACTTGTATAATGTATGATGATGCATATCTTGTGGCCCCTACACGCGTCATGATTATGATTGTTAGCATGTGCTATGTGATGCAATGCTATATTATGTTATGTCATGTTATAAATTATGTTATGTTGTGTTTTGTCATGTATATATTGTGCTATGATATGACTATGTCGTGGAACTATATTATAACATTAATAATGTATAATGCATAAACCTCCTTATACTACACCATGTAAACTATGTTAGCACAATTACTCCATGCCTATGAGTCATGAGGAAGCCATATAGGTTAACGATAAAAGATATGACAATTACTATGTACGTATGTTTCATAGGCTCATTATGTCACGAATCCCTTATGTCATGATTTTAAGATATGGGAACTTCATGCATTTATGTATATAATGTGCATTGGGATACTTTCCCATTATGATTAATACGGACGCATACCTTACAATATCTATGCCCGCTATGATATTATGGGGGTCTTTCCTTCACTGACGAGTATTCGCTAGCTTAACGAGCCAAGTCCATGGGGTATATATACAAGCCCACCAGTGGATCTATATAGATGTGCGTAATGAAGTACTACATGTCTAATCGAGCCTATACTGGAAAGCTGAGCTCAAGACCATGCCATGATCTTTATATGAAAGGATAGATCCCACCATGTTACGTGTGATTGCATTTTCCAATTCAAAAATGAGATTAGCGAGTATTTCTTAAAATACTAAAGTCACATGCTGTTTTTATTTTTCAGGTAAAAATAAGACACCCTGTACAAAATGACGAGATCACGGTGAAGACCATGGGACCAAAACTAGGACATATGTATTCATTCATGATTATCTTTGTTCTATTTTTATTTAAACTCATATTATTTATTCTTCGCTATGCTCTTTGTAACAATATCGTTATAACGAATTTATGATGAACATTTAAGTCCATGACATCGTTTATAAAATAATACTTTCCAAATTTGCAAAATCATATATAATTTTGCTATATTTGCAAATTCTTAAATAAAAAAGAATAGCCCAAACCGGAAAACAATTATGGTTCAGATCTAAAAACCGAACCGATCGGTTCTATGATTGGTTGGATATTGGTTTGGTTCAATGTTCGGAAAAGAAGAAATTTCTACATTTTATATAGCAGCTTTCCCCATCCTATGCTCTCTCACTCTCTCGCTAACAGTTGACTGCGGGACCTCTCTCCGGGTAATCTTCCTCCCATATGTCAAAAGTTTTTATCTCTTTGATCTATACCCTAGGGTTCTTCAAACCTTCGTTTTTTTTGTGTCAAATTTCATATGAATTGACCGTGTAAATGTAGGAATTGCGTGATCTGTGGTATTGATAGGATCATATATTGATGATTCTTCACTACTGTGCTTTTGCAGCAATGGCCAGAAACCTAGTTCCATTTCTGGTGCTACTTTTTTGGATTTCGATCTGCCAAGCTGCTAGCATTTTTCAGCCGATCTCAGATTCACATCGAAATGCGGCTCTGGAGCTCTTCCGGCCTACTGCTGGAGTATTCGGAAGGTAGTAGGAATTTTTTGTATTTATTTTCTTTTTGTCTCTTTGAGTTCGGTAGATTTCGTGCAAAAGACGTGGCCGTCAAGTTCTTGGACATGGCCTCTTTGGAAAAATGATTCTAATCTCCCTTCTTTGCTTTCTTGTGATTTCTATCGTGCGAGAGCAGTAAAATTCTGTTTCGGATCTGAGAGTTGTTTTTCTTTTTAATATAAATTCGACCATCAATATTTTTTTTTACATCAACAAGCTACTTTTCCATTACGACCTCTGTATTTTTAACCAAATTGCCTTTCATTATAGCATTGCGAAGGAGGTTTCATTTGTGATGCAATTAACAAGCCCTAAAGGAAACCTCTTAAGGTCTTAATTTATGGATTCTGACAAACTTTTCAAGCACAACGTGTTGAGTTTTCTCTAAATTGAAAGGCCTCCTTCAACCTCAACGTGCAAAACTTGGGAAGAGGGAGACTAGTTAATTCTTTCAATGGAAATTTGTTCCCTTGCATACGATATTCGAATTTTTTTCAAGAACATGATACAATCTGAATATAGTGACGTGTTATTCTCTAAACATTCAGGATGCATGCACGATAGGCACCCAACAGTTTTTATACTCATATATTTGAATGTATTTGCACTGTATATCGATTTTTTGTTACAACTCTGGGAGTTTTATTGCTTCAAACTTGAACACAGCATGTTGAATTTTCTTCGAATAGAAAGGCCTCCTTCAGCCTTGATTTGGAAATTTTGGGGAGAGGAAACTAGTTTTTTTTAATGGAAATTTACTGCCATGTTTATGTTATACAAAATAGGTTCATGGATATAATACGATTTGAATATCATGGCATGTAATTCTCTAAAAGTTTAGGATGAATGCATAGGAGGAACACAGCAATTATAACATATTAGTTCATACATACATGCATGTTACGTTCTTTACATGTTTACATTTTAAATTAATTGGTAAATAAATATAAAATATAAAACATTTATGAGATATTTGTTGAAAATAATTATAGATTTCTAATGTAAATTATTATTACTAGGGTTTTGAACTCTCACAGAATTATGGTTGTAATTTTTCTTGTAGAATAGCGCTTTTGAATTGGTGGTTTTGGTCCTGGTTTTGTTTATGTTCTTTTTTTCCATGAGCATTATTATGTTTGGTCTCCAGTTGTATCCTTGTTTTTTTTTTTTCTTAGTTTTGTTTTTCCTCTTATCAGCTTGGAAGAGACACATGAAGCATTAAGAACATTTGACATTCTTGGAATTCAAGAGAAGCCTGATATTAGTGCTGCCACTTGCAAGTCTGTATCAGAGGCTCTTGGTTCATCTGCGGCTCTAAAGGATCTGTTTTATGCTCTGAGAGTTAACGATGTTTTGAAATGTGAAATTAAGGAGGAAGTATATGAGGTATTCTTATATTCTTGGTGCTCTGTTTCTAAGCGCTTGTTTGAAATTTCTTAGTTTTTTTTAGATACTACGTTGCAAATTAATTTTTTTTTTAAAAAATGATTTCTATTGTTTTTAAGTTTTAAAACATTTTGTAAAAGATTTTTTTTGGAGGGGGGGATAAGAAACAAGACTTGTATTATTGACAAAAGCTACAAAAGGAGGATGATATATCCCCACTAAGCTAAGGGGAATACAAAAAAGATACTCAATCAACCAAATATGCATCATATCATGATTACAAATATTTTTTTGACAAGGGATGCTATAAAACACACCGAATCCCAGAAATCATCAAAATAAACCTCATCCCCTTGAAATACTCTTTGCTTCTTTCAATTCAAAGCCTCCAAAGACGGTTGCCACTGTATTAGACTATGGAGTTCTAGCATGGCCTTTGAATTTGAACTTCAAGGCCTACTAGTGAAGCATCACATGACATCAGATCCAGAATAGGACTGTGCAACAATACATGAAAGAAAAGGCAGGAGAAGAATAACTGGGCTGGATCCTCCGAATCTGATTTTCCCATAACAGACCAGTTTGGGGAGAGTAAGGCGTGAGGAAACCTCTTTTGAATCATGCAACTAGTATTCACTTTTTCAAAGGAAAAAATCCAAAGGAAATCCTTCACTTCTCAAGGGTTTTAGCTTCCCATATCGAACTTACAAAAAGGTGAGGGAGATTGGCATACTTTTCTCATTGAGGTTGAGAAACATCGATTGGGAAAGTCTCACTGCCCCACAGGGAGTATATCCTTTTATCTTGTGGACACCAGTGAGGGAAGCCCATTGTTCAATCTTGCAATCTGTAAGGTTCCTTCTAAAATTGAGATCCCATCCTTGTGAGATTGCAGACGTTAAATGGTATATAAGGCGACCTTTTGCATTTTGGTTTATTATTTAATACATTAATTTATAAATATATTAGATTGTAATCAAATGTTACTTTGACATTGAATGTTTAGATGATATGAAAAGTTAACATAGTAAAGCACTAAAAAATACATGAAAATGACAAAGTATTGCTACTGTTTTTTGCTACTTTTTGTTGTAAAAACCGTCCTGTCAAATACTATTTTAAGCTGAAAATTATTTATTGTTTCTTTTTATTTCTACATGACTTCCAAACAAGTCTTATGTGATCGGTGGTAATGCACGTTCATGACTTGTGATTATTTCTTTTCATTTTTTGAAGAGCATTACTTCAAGACTTAGAACTGTTCTAAATGATGCGCGGTCGCTGCTTGACTTCTACTACTCTATAGGAAGCTTATTACATCTAAAGGTAAAATTCTATTCACAATCCAGACTCAATCTGCCATGTAGGTAACCATATTCCATTTCTTATTTATTTTATGGTGATTCAAGATTCAAATATAAACTGTATACAAATATATTCTTTCTCAGTTTTTATTATCTGGTGAATGATGTGACAAGAAGATTTGCAAATTCTTAAAGGAATAGATCCTCAATTCCTTTTTGATATTTGAATTTAGTAAGTTCCTTTCATACTTGCAGGAACAAAGTTCTGGAGTTGATCTATCACTTAAGGACGCTGATGTTATTTTTCAATCGATCAAGGTTAGATTATTCAGCATTTGAAAAATGGAGTATGTGTATATATGGTCCTAGAATCTAGTTTCCATTCGAGGCTTACATTTTTCTTTTCATTATCTCATGGGAGGATGCTTCTTGCTAAAAAGAAAAAAAAAAAAAAAAAAAAAAAAAAACTGCATAAACTCTGTAGATCAGGTTGCAAATTATTAGAATGCAAACATCATAGAGAAATCACATGTAGATAGTTGATCGGGTTACCTTTTTTCTACCAAGAACATGAACAGTGCTTTGTGATAGATATCCATATTAATTATCCTTTTGTCTACTTCGGGCATAATTTGCAGGCGTTGAGCCAGAGTGATGGAAGGTGGCGCTATAGTTCCAATAATCCTGAGTCTAGTACTTATGCTGCTGGTACTAATTCATCCATAATTCTTCACCTATTAAAAATTCTTTTGACATTCTTGTTTGTATACGATTGTAAATTGTGATAATTGATAAAGTCACTCTTCACCGCTTCAGAGAAGTTTCTTAGTTTTCTCATGGTATTAGCATTCCTGTTTGTTCAAGAAAAGACTAACAATACTTATTTGAATTGGATAAAAAACAAAAGCATAAACATTTATTTAATAAATGTAATTGTCATCTAAGTCACAATCCTAACTTCAAAGGAGCTTTTAAGAAAATAGGCATTCTAGAAATGAAGTGTACTTTAATGCGTGTTTGAAGTTTTGGTGGAAACCCTATATGAAGTATAGTTGCAAAGGAATGGTTAAATTTCAACGAGGAAGTAATAACTCTGTTCCATGAAGTTTAATCTTAAACATCATTAATATAATGAATCATTATAATTTATAAGCTTCAACACAATGGGCAACAACAAACATTTCTTTTTTCTTGATTGTTTAACAAGTGGGACGTGTGTTGGTTGATTACCTTACTATTGGTTTTTTGGAGGTATGCATGGCTCTAGGCTAAGATTTTAAGGATGTATGTCCTATCCAACTTTGCAACTTATATTGAAATTGAGATTCTTTGTCTCTCTCTCTCTCCTGCAAATTTCTTGTTTCTCACAAAAAAATTTAAAGAAGAATTTAAAAACTTCGAAAAGTTTGCTAAAATGAGATTTGTAGGAACTTAGATTATGAAGAATTGCACATCTTTTTTATATCATTCTAGATTATCATTATTTAGGTGAGAAGTTAACATTCTACAATCGCTTTATATCATGTTTTTCTTCTTTGTCTAGATGGCTTAAACTTTGCAACTTACATTATATAGCTGTTATTCTCTATAGGATTGGCACTTGAAGCCCTTGCTGGTGTTGTATCATTAGCATCGTCTGATATTGATCAAAATATGGTATTTTTACTTTTTTTCCTTGTATTTTCGTTAAGCTCAGAAACTTTACGTTCCTTTCTTGTGAAGAACTTGTGTACTTCTGTTTTTATTAGTGTGGCTGCTTGTGCGATTATAGGTATTATTAAACTAGACGTTTAATTTTCATATATCAAAGAATATGTACAACATAATAATGGTTTATGTTTTGTACACTAAACGTGTGATTATATTGTCAAGAGAAGAATAATACATGCACTTTCTCCTTGTCCTTTACACCTCTTATCTCGCCAGCACCCCAATCCTTGAACCGTTGCCACGTTAATGGATTGGAAGTTGGAACTTCATCAAGTGATTCATCAACATTCACCAAAAAACATTTTCCATGGTCGTCACAAAGCATAGAGAGTAGACGAGCCCTTTCTTAATGCAGACAGTGGATCTCCTTATCTGGTTAACGACCACCTTTATATTAACGAGACATCCTCTCTCTTTCATCTTTTCAAAGAACAAAAAAGCAAAGGTTGCTTCATTGAAGAGCCTAACCAGAGAAGGTATAACAAAAATGGTGATTGAATTGGGTTTGGTCACTCTATCGAGTGGATCAGAAGAAAGGAAGATTTTCTAAAGGAGGAAAAAGATCCTAAAATGACTTGGGAAGTCTATCATGGAAAGGAATTCGTTTGGCTTTTGGTCTCTGGTAATTATCCGAAAAAGATTAAAATTACCAGTGGCGCATGCCCTACTAGTGGTTTATCACCAGTGGCTGCTGGCTTTAATTTGGTGCCCTCAAAGGGGATTTGTGGTCTCTCTGCAGTCCCACCATGAAGAGGACCTTGGAGAGATATTCTCTGATTAAAAGGTGTTATTTTGCCTTTTAGAGTCGGTTTTCTTCTGGGCATTGTTCTTGACACTAAAAATTTTAGGAGAACAGATGGAAGGGAAATGAATATCTTTTGATGACCTTCGCTAGCCTCTTCACACTATCTATAAATAGGATTCTTTTTCTTAGAACTCTTGGACACATTTGTACAACCTATAAAACAGATACTGCTCAAGGAAGGTCGTTAATAATAAATTCTTTTTCATTACTAAAGTTTGTGGAACCCCTCGAGTACTTCATGGGACCTCAACATCCTTCAGTATAATCTAATATGTTTTGGAGATTTAACATTATAAAATCTTGCTGCGAATTTCAATTTTGAAACCATTTTGTCATAATTTAGAAAAGAAGCTTCCATTATTGACCCTAATATATGCAATTGGGAATCCCTAGGAAGAGCTTTATGGAACCATAGTTTTGTAGTTTTAAGATTTGGTAGCTGAGCTTCAAAGGGAGAGAGTAGAATTATTTCTGAATATTATTTGGAACCTCCTTGTAGGAAGTATATACACGATAACCAACTCTTTTGAATGGACTGTTCGGATTCATAGAGATATTGGCAAGCCATCTCCACTTCTTCCCAGGTGGTCACTCTTTTAAAGACGAAGTAAAAACTCCTTGTGTGATTATGAGAACTTTCTTATAGACTTTCTGGAATGAAAAACAATATTTTTTGAAAGAGAAACTTTGCCCCTGATGGGAAATGAAAGTATTAGAAAAAGCCAAAGCAACAATTATGAAAAAGTACTCGATGGAGGGAACTTGTAAAGGTGAAGTATGTCTCATCTTCTCATCTAAGTTGGGCTTCTTATCTTCTTCCAGAGCCCCTAGGAAAGCTATTGTCAAGCATCAAACCCTCGTTATCAGCAAAATATATCACCAAGTTGGAAATGGTGGCGCCACGCTCTTTTGTACGGACTCATGGAATACTAACTTGCCATTGGCCTCTTATTTCCCTCAATTATATAGGCTTTCTCATTACAAGGAGGCCACGATTAAAGAGGCATAGTGTGCTGAAAACTCTTTTTGGGATTTAAAACTTAGTCGTAACTTAAAGAACAAAGAGGCTATTGAATGGGTGGTTCTCAGCCTTGACCTTGCACCTATTTTTCTATCACATTGGGAGGTTTCTTGGAGGTGGATGCCACATCCTAGTGGGTACCTTACCACCAAATCTTTATTAGCTGACATAGGGAATACAACACAGCTCTTGGACGAGACATTAGCTAAAGGAATTTGAAAGGGTAGTAATCTCAAAAAGATTAAAATTTTCTTTTGAGAAATGTTTAATTGGGCTATTTACACTGGTGATATCCTCCAAAGGCACATGCCCTACTTGGTCATTTCTCCAAGATGGCACTCTCTTAGTAAAACAAAGGATCTCAAAACCATATTTTCATTCATTGCTCCTTTGCTCGTAAATATTGGGACAGAATTCTCAACACTTTTGGATGGCTAGTGACTCTCCTCAGAGATGTGAAGGATATCCTCACTTTTGTCTTATCCGGTCACCCCTACACACATGTCAAAGCTTTGCTATGGGTCCACATCAATAGGCCTTCTTGGGTCATTTGGAACGAGTGCAATCAAAAGTTTTTTTTTAGGACAAAGAGCACAATTTTGTAATGATATCTGATCTCCTTATTTACTATGCTAAAAGCCAAACCAATGGCCACAAAAGCTAACGAATGGATCCCTTCCAATCGCTTAGAATGAAGAGAAGGTTGTAATTTCAAAAGAATTTTGGGTGGTTTGAGATCCAACAAGACACTATATGTTTCAACCCATTACAAAAGAATTAAGGAGTAACAACTTGTCTTCGAAAGTTCTTTGGTTTCTTTCTCTCCAAATATTTCATAGGAGGAGACCTCTAGCCACACAATTCCAAAGGATTTTATCATACTTCTCCCTCATTTGTATAGGTTAAGAGTTTTGTTTTGTTTTGTTTTTCCATTTCTTTTGCTCATTATTGGTGCTAACTAAGACCTTTGTGTAAGTACAATTGGATTGTGCTTTGTACCAGTTGACAATTTTTTTTTTTTTTGTAATTTATTTTGGGCTAGAGTTTTTCTCTCCCCCGTGTAATTCTTTTTACAATGAGATTGTTTCTTAGAAAAAAAAAATGTGGCTAGTTAGTTGTTTATTTCTGCGTTGACTACCAATGTTCGTTAAAGTTTAAATTTTAGCCGCTTGGAAATCATTTTGCAATTTCACGACTGCTAGACATTGAGAAGATGCTGGATCCTGATTCCCCAGTCTGTAGTATGATTTTTGCTGGTTTTAATTTTGTAGTCAGACGAATTCTTCACTTCTCCTATGTGACTTATCGAAGTGATATCGAAATACATTTGAAGAAACTAGTTACTTCCTCATTCAAAGTCTTAGTCACTGGCATGTTCTCACACACCTGTTTGGCTGTTATGGCTATAAACTCTGCGGCAATATTTTTATTTATCATGTTCTTATTCTAATTCCACTGCTTATTGTCGGTTTCAAAATTGTAGTTATTTTAGCCTGCCACTCTCATAATTGTACATGTATAATTTTTTTTTTTTTTTTTTTTTTTTTTTTTTTTTGTAGATTGGTACTGTAAAGAATGATATACTGAAACTTTTCGACAGTATTGAGAAATATGGTAAGCCTTGGCCTTCATCATTTGGGCGTGGATTTTATTTGTTTATTTGTTTATTTGTTTTTTTAATTAAAGAGCTTGTGCAATTTGTCACCTCCATCTTGAATTCGTTCTTCTTCCATTTGATTTTGGAGTATGGGTGGATGGCCCGAGTCTGTTCCATGTGCTTGTCTAGTACAAAATTGGAAGCACCATTGACGAGCGTTAAAGCTAGCCTTTTCTACTACCTCCATTTGATTTGTAGACTTATCTTGGAAAACTCTATATTTTCTTTCCTTCGCAGTTCCCATGAAATCTCTTTTGTAAAATTTTCCATTCAACCATGCAATCATAGTGTTCCTTTTGAAACTAACCCAGTCTGTTTTCCATGTGTTCTATCTAGTTGAAGCACGAAACGCCCAATGTTCATTTACTAATTTCATTACCTACTTTCTTCAAGAAAAATGAAAGAATAAAACAAAAACAAAACAGTCAGAATCAGAGGAAGGCATGAAAAATTTATTTCAAGAGATTATGGCCCCACCAACAATAGAAGCTATCAAAACACATTATTTCAAGAAAGTTTCACTATTCTTGGTGGTAAAAAAACAGAGGAAGGTCATAAAAAAGACAAGAATATGAACCCAAAGAACAACATTATAATGATCCAAAATCTAGAATCCTCTCAAGCTCCATTACACCCATAAAAATATTCGTTTTCTGTCTTGGTTTTTGATCCAAAACTTCTTCAGCCGGTGATGTGGTAACATCGCAACTGAATGTTCTAGTCTGGAAGTTAGTTGGCCTTTGCAGTTATAGTAATTTTAATTAGAAGTTTTTATGATCCTGCAGGAGCTCAATTGCATATTTTCTCTACGTTGTTTGCATGAACTCCACATCCTTTATTATTATTTTTTTGTGGATTTTGCTATGCTTTGATGTGCAGATATTCTTGTGGTTAGAGGGAGAAGGTATGAGTGTTAAAGAGATTGCTGACAAAATAACTTGTGAATAAATTGAACTTTGCGTACTAAGTCGTCCAAGGTTTGAAGTCTATGGTAATTTTGAACTGAAAGTATTTTTTTATGAATTTCTTAACTTCCATTGAGGAAAAAAAAAAAAAAATGAAAAACTACAAGGGTATACATAAATAAAGACCATGAAAAAGGGAGGTAACTATAAAAAGGGCCTCCAATCGAGTAACTTAAAGGATCATTACAAAAAGACTTCACCATTGCAGCCATAGAGAAACATAGAACCTTAGAAGGGAATAAACATCACTTGAAGTTCTCACGAGCCCATTAAATATTCTATTGTTCCTTTCCTCCCAAAGGTCCCGCCAAACATTTGAGCATTTGACATCCCTGGTAATTTGAAAAAATGAGAGTAGGAATTATAGTTGGGAAGAATTGGTCTTATGGAAAGGAAAATGATAATTATGTCTGGTACTGTTTTCTTCAAATTTCAATTGTTGTAGAACCCATTAACATTCTCTTCCTTACAGTTTCTACTGCACATTTGGAGAAAGTTGATATTCCAAATTGAAAACTTCTCATTCCATTCTTAATATTTGAACTGTTTTTGTTCTTTACTAACAACTCCAAGTAGGTAATTTGTTGAAGTCTTTATCTTGTAGATGATGGAGCTTTATATTTCGAGGAAAAAGTTATTGATGCATATGAACATCATGGGCCTCTTGCAACTACATCCTCAGTTGTTCGAGGGTTGACAGCATTTACTGCTGCTACTTCTGGAAGCTTAAATGTGAGTGGAGATAGAAATTTTCAATTTGGTTTCATAATATAATATATAACAATTTGGTTTCCTTTTGTAGCTTCCTGGGGATACAATTTTTGGTTTGGCAAAATTCTTCCTTGGCATCGGAATTCCTGGAGATGCTAAAGACTTATTCAACCAAATAGATTCCTTGGCTCGCTTGGAGACAAATAGGCAAGTATTTTATTGAGAGTGACGACTAGACCTTCTTTTATTTATTGCTTAAGGCCTTGGAATGTCTTATTTCCTCATTTTTTGTATATTTTGTTATGTATATATATTGTTTACTGTTCATAAAAAACAAATTCAAGAAATTTTGAATGGCTAGATCGTAAACCTAAAGCTTTCAATGGCTTTTTGCATTTGCAACAACTCTTGTCCGGTGTTTGGTTGATGAAGCAAGTTTGTACTTTTGGGGATGTCATTTAGGGTTGCTGTGTGAAAAATGTGGTTAGGAAAAAGTCAAACAACTGTTAAAGGGGATTGAAAGGAGTTCTTCTGATCTTTGGGTATATTTTGTTTTTAGCTTCCACATTGATTGCATTATGAAAGTAGTTCTGTAATTACTTTCTTATATTTATTTTTATTAATGTTGATTGGAGTGTACTTTTTTGATTTCCTCAACTCAAGGCTACCATATCTTATCTTTTCTTACCTTTTTTTCCCCTTATGAAATTTTAGTTCTTATTAAAAAAAGGGAGAAAAAAGGGAGTTTGTGTGACTATTTTTTTCTTTTTATTGTTTCCCAAGAAAACAGAGGAAATTATATGATTCTCTTAATATCAATTGGAAGATTAAATAGTATGTGGGGTAGACTGGAACTATTAGTTTACTCGGATAAAATTCAATAGTTGGTTATTCTTTTCTGTCTATCCATTTTAAGTGGGGTGCCCTTTTTGAATATTTGTTTCAACGTAGAAGGGAAAAACTGTCGTGTTGTAGTTTCTATAACTCCATTACTTTTATTGAAGGCTTATTTCTTTTTTATGGTTGGAGCCTCTCATGAATTTCCTTGAGAATTGTTCATCTTGTTTTGAACTGAGATGTTGGCTATTTGAATTTTTACAACAGGATTGGGTTTCTTGTTTCACCACTTGGAGTACTCTCTCCTTTACATGATAAACTTGTTTCTTAGATTATTATGGCATTGTTTTTCTCATTTCAATTCTTTATTCCTGCCACAGGGTTTCTATTCCGTTGATTTTATCTCTTCCAGCGACAGTTCTTTCATTAACAAAGGAAGACCAACTGAAGGTTCATTCTTCTACCAAACATACTTTCATTACCATAGCATCTTCTAGCAGTTATTTTCGTAATTACTTGTTTGTTCACAATGGTTTATGCAGTCTGGGTTTTTTTTTTTTTTTTTTCAAATCGTGAGTATAATGTAGAAGTTGGTTTAGAGCTATGTTATGGTCTTGATAGTTGAAATGGTGTATTCATTGTAATTTTACACGCACAGTATCGGTATGAAATTCAGCATAAAGAGTTCAGCATTAAAGGAGGTGCATTGTTAGTGCTGTTTGCTACTGGTTTTTTTTGTACTTGTAACTTTCTAAGTGGAAGTTTGTATCATGAAAAATAATCAGGGAATGAATAAAGATGATTTAATGGAGAAAATAAAGACCTAAATGAAACTTAATTTTATAAATTTGGTTAAAAATTAGTTTTGGTCTTTGAACTTTCATGGGAGTAACAGTTTTGTTATTGAACTGTGGTTTGTAATAATTTAGTCTTTGTACTCTCAGTTTTGCAATAATTTAATTATCTTCTGGTTCATGTATGCTCTTTTATGTCTTCAAGCTTGAGTTCACTGCGTGTAGATGGTCTATGTTGGTTTATCTGGTGTTCTTAAACAACGTCCTTTACATATTAAATCTTCATTTTGTTAATTGGCTCTCCATCTGCACTAGTGATAACTTTTTTATTCCCTTTTCATCTAAGAGCCTTTTGTACAAAGTCATTGGTAGATTTATTATAACGTTAAATGTTATCAGGTGAGAGTGAATACTGTGCTTGGTTCAGTTGCACCTCCTTTAACTGTGAAGATAGTAAGAGCTTTTCTCTCTGGTTCGAAAGAGACATCCGTTATTGAGGGCCAGGTCTGTTAGTTAATATTCTTCATATTTGCTTCGTTCTAATTTAATTTTATCAACTGAAAGCTTTCCATTTCATCCAAATGTTTGTTTAATGATAAGTTAGCTTTAGATTATTTATTTATTATTTATTATTTTTTTTCCTGGAATTATAGGAACTCAAGTATTATCCTCAGACTGGTTTACATATCTTGGATGCTTTCCCCAAGACCTTTGATGTTGGAAACTACGTGTTCGTCTTTGAGGTGCGCTTCAATTCTTTGTATCATTTTATTTAGCACATGGTTTCAGAGTTTGTCCCACGATATGTTGAAAATGTTCTCTACCCCTTTTCTAGATTGCTCTTCATGATTCAGAGCATTTGGATATTTATGCCACCGGGGGGCAGATACAAGTGCCAATATATATCTCAGGAGTTGTCAAAATTGAGAATGCAGAGATTGCGGTTCTTGATAGCGATCTAGGGAGCATTGAGACCCAAAAGAAGTAAACATTATTATTATTTTTTTTCTGCTTATGTTTTCAAAATGGTTATTGATTTAATATGGAGTCCTTTGAACGCTTTTGATTGCCTTTTATATTATTAATTGTGCAAGTAAACAGAGATAATTTGTCATTTTGGATTCATCCAGGCTTGATTTAGTTGGTGAGAGTGCTATTTCATTGGCAGCAAACCACCTGCAGAAATTGCGTCTATCATTTCAACTGACCACACCACAAGGACATGGTTTTATGCCGCATCAGGTATGTAATTGTGTCTCATCGTTCCCTCATCATTTTCTTTCTGTTTTGACAAGTTTGCTTCGTTGCAGGCTTTTCTCAAGCTGAGGCATGAAAGTGGCGTTGAGCATACCTTTGTCGTTAAAGGCTCTGGCAAAAAATTTGAAATAATTCTAGTTAAGTTTGTTGAATCCATTCTCCTTATTTTGATGCAACATCCTGCCATTTTGCCATTATTGAGAGCTATAAATGGTACTGCTGCTTGTTCAAAAACAATGCAACACAATACACTTAGTGGATCACAATATGTTGTCCAAAAGAGGTTTCCTTTTGAATCTAACTGAGGTTCACCATAGGTGATTGCACAAATATAAAACAACTGGTGCATCCAACTGGCTCTGACAATTTGCTTTTGGGTGCAATTAAGCTTCTTAATGAACTTGTTCAAGCTTTATGCCTCTGAATAGTAGTATGGGGGACAAAATATAAACGTTTTGAAGATCATGAGAATAGAAAACGTTAAGTAAAATAACTGTTATTCAAGTTGACATTTACATGTGCCAACTAGTTCCTATATTTGAGAAGCTGATGAACCAAGTAAAATTATAATTTTGCTCATGTCTGGACTCTTTTTTATCAATAGGACTTTCTTGGGTTGGTTGAGAAGTTTTTCTATCTCTCGGGTCGATATGACATTCAGTTAACTGTTGGTGATGCCATCATGGTAATTTCAGTTTCTTCTTTTAGTTTCACTTGTTAAAATTTACTATGGAAACATTAAGTAGCCTGGTTTTTCCATTCTTCAGGAGAATTCTTTCTTACGGGCTATTGGTCATATTGACTTGGATCTACCTGAGGCACCAGAGAAAGCTCCTCGTCCACCTCCACAGCCTGTCGATCCTTACACACGCTATGGACCGAAAGCTGAAATCACTCACATCTTCAGGGCTCCAGAAAAGAGACCAGCTAAGGAGCTTTCTCTTATCTTCTTGGGTCTCACGTTCTTGCCATTCCTTGTGTTTCTGGTTGGGGTGAGTTCTTTTAATTCAATTTATATGATTTTTCTGGAGTACCAATCGAGTTTCCACCATTAATCGACCCTTGATAACACATCAAGCTTACCTTTGTTCATATGTCGTTAGCTATTGCGAATGGGCGTGAATCTAAAGAACTTCCCGACTTCAACAGTACCTGCCACCTTCGCCTTTCTCTTCCATCTTGGCATTGCAGCAGTTATCTTGCTTTACACGTTCTTCTGGTTAAAGGTAGGTGCCATATTAATGGTAGTTTATGTAAACTTTATTTCAAAAATTGCTTATGGAATTATCATTCTCTTTACACAGTTGGACCTGTTTACAACATTGAAAGCACTGGGCATCTTGGGAGTTTTCTTGGTATTTGTGGGACACAGGACCCTTTCCCACCTTGCTTCAACTTCAGCCAAGTTGAAATCTGCCTGAGCTCTTCGGTGGTTCTCATTTTTAACTTCTAGGAAAAATTTTGCTTTCGCAGAGTAATTATAGGAACTCCTTTTATATTTATGGTTCAGTCCAGGGATTTTGTACACACTGCGATTAGCTTAAACCATACAGAATGTTGAGCACCCTCCTGCATAGTGCATCTGGGAGGATATTTATCTATAATATATGAAAATACCGTGGAGGGTACTAAAACATTTTGCACAAATTAATTTTGCAGAAAAACTACGCCAATTGTTAACTTTTTTATGTTTTGATAATATTTTCATTATATTTTGTTGGTCTTTTTATGATAAAACTCTAGTGTCAATTCACTCTCATGGTGTAGAAAACTCATAGGCATCAAATTATTGATGGAAACTTCGTATCTTGTGGTGAGCTTTTGTATATTAGTTGTTTTCTTTTCCAAAGAGAAACTGAAGTAGGCGGGGTTGAGTTGGTTGTGTTGGGTAATTATTCTTAATCTTTTTTAATAATCTTAGAATGGATTATTGAATTCTCTCAAATCTAATTTAACTAATTGATTGAATAAGAAGAAGAATCTATCCGAGAATCTACTGGTAGTGGGGACAATTAGCTAAACTTTGGAACTTAAATCTAATTTAACTAATTGATTGAATAAGAAGAAGAATCTATCCGAGAATCTACTGGTAGTGGGGACAATTAGCTAAACTTTGGAACTTAATATAACTAATTGATTGAATAAAAAGAAGAATCTCTAATTGATTGAATAAAAAGAAGAATTTCACTCTGAGACCTAATATAACTAATTGATTGAATAAAAAGAAGAATCTCTAATTGATTGAATAAAAGGAAGAATTTACTTGAAATGGGGAGAATAAAAAGAAGAATCTGGACAATAATTGATTAGAATCTACTGGAAGTGGGGATAATTAGCTAAAGCTGCACGCTGCAAACTAATTGATTGCAAAAGAGGGGAAACTGGCCATATCCAAAATTTGCTCGGTTGCAAAAGAGGGTAAATGGGTCCATTTGAAAATAAATGAATCGGTTGTTGGAGAATATTATTCTCGTCAGACTTAAACCTAACTAAAAAAATAAAGGTACAGACAATTTTGTCCTCCCCTTCACTGAATTACCTACCTGAAGAAATTTTAGAAATTACGAAATACATATTAGTCAAGAACATTTGGGGAGTTAAGAAAAAAACCTTAAGCTCATATTAGTCGTGAGTTGAAAATAAAAATTGAATTGAGTGATTTAATTCACTTACTAAAAATGGCTAAAAATTGAATTATCTAAGAATTAATTTCGCCGAAAGTCAACTCTTAATATTTTTTTAATAATTAAAAAAAAAAGTGAGGTAGGCGAGAATCTGATTTGATAACTTTGAGAAACAACTTTCCATAATTAAAATAAAGATATCTTGAATTTAATTTAGTCCAAAAAATTAATTTGATTTTCTTTTATAGCAAAAAGTTAACAAGTTACCATATAAATGAGGGCATAATAGGAAGATGAATAAATTTTGGAAAATTTACTTTTTTTTTTTTTTTTTATTCCTAATTTTCAGAATTATATTTATTTGAACCCGCTCATGATTTTTTAGAAATATGTAAAAAAATGTCTTAAAAAACAATATAAGATGTTTATATTGACGTGATATTTTAAATTAAAAATAAATAAAATAATTTATCCCCCGTCTCAGCAAGAACCTGCGTAGACACCACTACAATTGATTGAGTTAAATCGAGTTCGAACATTTGTTAGCTTAATTCAATTATTCAAATTGTAAATTTTTTCAACCAAAACAATAAAATTAACTTACCCACCCATAAATTTTTTGAATTGGATTGGTTCGATTTGGGTCACTTATACAAAATTTATTTTTTAATAAAAATATAATGTTGGTTCATATGACATTTATTCAAGCACATAACATTCACTTACTTATTATTACAGGTCACAAGTTACATATCATTCAGGTGTTAATCAATTCGAGTTTGCTTCGACCAAATGTTCATAAATTTAGTTTCACGTAATCTAATTTCACCTGCAATATTCTTCCATTTAGCCGACAATACTTAATTTTCTTCAAATTAGTCATAAACAGTGCTAAATATTTATAGTCGGTCTAAAATTATGATAAAAAAAGGGAAGCCTATAATTTGTAAAAGCTTATAATCTTTAAGATGATTTTTTTTTTTTCATATTCAAGCCAATATTTTCTGTATACTTTAAATTTGATCGAATAAAACATTAATTTCAAATTATTAAAAAAAGGAAAAGAAAATTGGATTTTTGGAAGATTTGATAATTAAAAAATATCCAAATTCCAGCGGCCACACGATTGGACAACCCACGTGGGAGAGAGAAAAGGTTAAAACATTTGCCACGTCATGCTTCCGTCTGGATTTGGTAAGCATGACAATGATTTGGAGTATTAAATTTGTTCTTAATTTGAAGAGAATTATTAAGGAATTTACCCAATAAATTCTTGGCTGAAAATTGCAATTTAAACCTAAAGTTGTCGGAGATATTGTTTGTTCTATAAAGGGTTTGCCAAAATTTGTTTATGGTTTGTACTTACAACAAAATCATTTGACGTTTTACGGTGATTTTCTCTTTCTTTAGCTATCGATTATGGTTGCTTCTTGTTGATAGAGTTCATGAAAAAATCGTAAATAATTAGATAAAAACAGTTGTCGAAGGAAGAAGTAAAGAAACGAGAACAAAAGAAGTTTGAGCTTGTGAATCTTCGGGTAGGAGAAGTGGTTCATGAGAACCGGTCCAACTCAATTTAGTTGGAGGTCCCATTTGATTTAATTGGAGTAGATTTGTCTATGTTGACCATTTTTGGATCAGTCTCTTTAAGCACTTTTAAAAGAACGAACATGTTTATGAACCGTTAACAAATTTATATTTGATATATGATTAAAGTACGAGTTAATTGGTACACATTAAGATATTGATGACATGTAAATGACTCCGTTAGGTAAGATATTGAGACTAACTTGTATCATCGAGCCTTGAAAAGTATTACAAAAAAAAAAAAAAAAAAAAAAAAAAGTTTTTTAGGTTATTAATTATTAACCCAATAAAGCTATAACATAAATGGTAAATTGTTAAATTGTTTAGAACAAAATCAAAATTGTGCTAGAGGTCGTATACACCAACGACAACATGTGGGGTTACCTGCTTAAACTTAATTGCTAATGGTTAATTATATTATAAGGACAGACCCTAATTGTTAATTAAATTATAGGGTCGTATTCAAACGGTTGATTGAGATTATGAGTTTAAGATATGTGGCTAAAACGGTTACGTGGTTGCACTCACCTTTGTATAACTAAAATTAAAATAAGCTATTTGTGTTTAAAGGAGTAATTTAATTGAACTTAGATATTATAACCATGATTGCGTAAGCTATTCTATTCAAACTTAATATTGAAATAACTGAAAAGATCTGCTAAATTAAATCCAAATATTAAGATGAGCTCAAATGAGTCGTGTTCATACCAGAGATAAAGATCACTACGTTGAATAAAGTGGGATTGATAGAATGTGGAAAATAGTTTAATGAAATGATTGTGTAAAAAGATAATGGTGGTATTGAATTAAAACATCATTAAAAAAATATATATATATGATTCACATGGTTCGTGACAAAGGTGTAGTGGAATTCGAGATAGTGGACAATGTTGAGTTAAGAGTCTTGTAATAGTATTCTTTTGGAACCTTTGATTATTTATAACGATCCTATTTATTTATTTAGTTTTATTAAAAATAAAGTCGGTATTGCATACATGTCATGTTTGCTATGAAAAACAAAATTAGAAATGATGTCATTAACTTAAAAATTATTTTCACATAAAATAAATATTAATAAAAAAGGCAAAAAAACGAAAGGATAATAAGGTCAAAGCAATGAAAAAAATACCATGAGCTAATCGAAGGATGCAACTACTCTAGTTTGGGTTTCGTGATCTTCACAATGATGGCGTCATCGGTAGGGGTGCCTTATTTTATCTAAAAATAAGAAGTATTGTAGTTTAAGTATTTAAAAATACTCAGTAGTACTATTGGGGTTAGGAAATGCAAACCAAAACATTCATGATGCGATCTATCTTTTCATAAAATATTTCGAACTTTTCTTTCTAATTTGGGCGAAAATTAGATTTGTGGTACTCTTTTACGCACAGCCCACGTATTCGCGCATGGACCCACTAGGCGGGCGTATACTTACTCTATGAGCTTGCTCTTCAGCTAATGCACGCTGGCATTGCTAGAACCACATACGGAAAGGAGCTCCCATAATATCATGGTAAAATATAGACATCGTATTGTACACATCATAACAGGGAAGTACCACGATATATGTAACATACAATATGCATGAGATCCCCAAGCATCAATTTATGACATATGTATGATGCAAGTACCCCAATATATGCGACATACAACATGCATGAAATCCCATAACATCAATTTATGACATATGTATGATGCATCATACAATATTGATAAATATAACATAATCATTCAATGACACACCTTACAACACAACGTAACTGGTATCACATCATATCTGACATTATAATATAAACATAACTTTGCATATATCAAACAATCATAAAATTAAGACTCACACACATAGTTTATATAGACAACAAGTCTTACAACTACATTCACTTAATGCGAATTGAAACCTGTTCCTTGAAATCTAATTTTTTTTTTAAAAAAAGTCGCATAATCCTAACATAGAATTCTACCGTAAAAATTGTGCTTACCTAATTTGCATAAAATAATCTAAGTTTAATTCCTGGACTAAAAAGTAAAAAAGAACACCCTTTTTTATTTATTATTTATTTTATTTCTTTTTTTATTTAATTTTTGGATTTTAAAATTAAAGTGAGATCTTTTTTAAAAGTTTAAATTTATTTTACTATTATTATTCAATTACTAATAATTTTTCTACTAACAAGAGAACAATTAAAATCTTTAAAACTTACCAATTCCAATAAAAATACACTCAATTAATTTAATTTATTAAAAATAGACAAAAATTTATTAAAAAAAAAAAAAAATTCATTAAACAATTAAATTTAAAATAAGAATTGCAATACCCAATGAAATAAAGTTGTAATAAATTAGATACATTGGACTGGTGGAGATATAAATAAATAATATATTTATTTATTTATTTAAAAATCACTTCCTAAGTTAGCCAAATAATATTATAATTAAATCAAACCATACTCATAAACCCGTGCTACTATAAGACAAATTCACTTCATTTTTCTATTCACGTGTCGAATCCAAGTCTGAATACTCCCAGATCCCTTTAAATTTTCTATTTTTTTTTCTCTCTCTATTTTTTTTAGAAGTCATACACCCATCGATATGTATAACAATAAATGAGTTCACCGTGACTAGAGGCATTATAAGAGTGTAAAACCTCTAGTAGGCGTGTTTTAAAACAGGGAGGGAAAGCCCAACATGAGAAGCTTAGAGAGGACAATATCTGCTAGCAGTGAGCTTGAGTTACCTGACCGGACTTTAACTTTTCCAACTGTCTACTTGAGCATAATTCAATAAGTACAATCTACTTGGCCCCAACTTTTTATATTTGGATTTTTTCAACCTCTCGACTTGAACCGACACCCAAGACTTGTTTTTTCAACCTCTCGACTTGAATCGGCCCCCACAGTCCATAGTTCAATAAACACGACACATGAGAATTTTAAAGAAAAAAAGAAAGTAAAAAAAAAAAGGGATCATGTTGAGATGTTAATTTATATTTAAAGATGAATTGATTGAGTTAACAGTAATCCCTATGCACAAGGTAACTACCAAAACAAAATCCATTAAATCTCCGCTTAATCCACTCCAAATAAAGCAATTTAGATTGAAATTTAAACTAAAACTCAAACTATTTAATCTCCCTTTTTCCCTTTTCTCCACCAAAACTTCAATCATTTCTTAGAAAATTCCGCCCAAATCAAAAACAAGAAAACCCAGTTCATAGATCCACAAATGGGTGCAGAAACACCCACGAACAGGGGACCCGACGCCGCCCGGGGCGGCGGATTGCTCCAATTCGCGCTGCACGTCTTAAAAGGCCGGTGGTTCACTGTCTTCGCCACATTTCTGATCATGGCCGGCGCCGGCGCCACTTATCTCTTCGGCGTCTACTCGAAACAGATCAAATCCACGCTCGGATACGACCAGACGACACTAAATCTGATGGGTTTTTTCAAGGATCTCGGAGCCAATGTCGGTGTACTCTCCGGCTTAGTGGCGGAGGTGACACCGACATGGTTCGTCCTCCTCCTCGGCTCCGTCTTGAATTTCACCGGCTACTTCATGATCTGGCTCGCCGTCACTGGCCGGATCACAAAGCCCAAAGTCTGGCAAATGTGTCTTTATATCTGCGTTGGCGCAAATTCTCAAAACTTCGCTAATACCGGCGCGTTGGTCACTTGCATCCAGAATTTCCCCGAGAGCCGTGGCGCTATGATGGGCCTTTTAAAGGGCTTCACAGGGCTGAGCGGCGCTATTCTTACAGAGATTTATTTAGCCGTTTACGGCGAGGATGCCACCGCGTTGATCCTTCTAATTGCGTGGCTTCCGGCGGCTCTCTCCGTCGTGTTCATTTTCAATATCCGAAAGCTCAAGGCGGAGAGACAGCCAAACGAGACAAGGGTTTTTTACCATTTTCTTTATATCTCAATTGGGTTGGCGATTTTCATTATGCTTATGAATATTATTCAGAAGAAAGTGGAATTTAATCATACGGCTTATGCGTTAAGCGCCACCGTAATTTGTGCTCTGCTTTTCCTTCCTCTGTTCATCGTGATCAGAGAAGAGCTTCATATTTGGAATTCCAAGATCAACCCACCAATTCCAATCGAAAACCCAATAGAACCCAAAATTTCCATAGAAGAATCAAAGGAAATCAAGAACAATCCAGACCCAAAACCATACCCACCGCCGCCGTCCTGTTTCTCCAGCATCTGCAACAAACCAGCAAGAGGCGACGACTACACAATACTCCAAGCCCTTCTCAGCATCGACATGATGGTGCTTTTCATCGCGACATTCTGCGGCCTCGGCACAAGCTTAACCGCCGTCGACAATTTGGGGCAGATCGGAGAATCCCTCGGCTACCCATTAAAAACAGTAAAATCCTTCGTTTCATTAGTAAGCATATGGAATTACTTCGGCAGAGTATTCTCCGGCTTCGTCTCTGAAACCCTTCTCGCAAAATTCAAATTCCCAAGACCTTTAATGATGACATTGGTTCTTCTTCTATCTTGCATCGGCCAACTCCTAATCGCCTTCCCAATTCCCGGCTCCGTCTACATTGCATCGATCATCATCGGATTCTCCTTCGGCGCGCAGCTTCCGTTACTTTTCGCCATAATTTCCGAGCTCTTCGGGCTTAAATATTTCTCCACTCTGTTCAATTGCGGCCAAATCGCAAGCCCGTTGGGGTCGTATATTCTGAACGTGAAGGTCGCCGGAATGATGTACGATGCGGAGGCGTTGAAGCAGCTGAAGGAGATGGGAATGGACAGGGCGGCGGTGAAGGAATTGACCTGCATTGGGAAGCAGTGTTACAGGAAATCGTTTACGTTAATGGCGATTGTGACGTTTGTTGGGGCTCTGGTTTCGCTGGTTTTGGTGATGAGGACGAGGGAGTTTTACAGAGGAGATATTTACAAGAGGTTCAGAGAGGAAGTGAAGCAGGAGACGAGTGTGGGAGAGGCTGCCGCTGTGGAATCCAAGTGAGATTCTTTTAAATGGGCTTTTGTTCCGATGGGCCGGCCCAACACTTAGAACTAAGAATCCGTCCTTTTTTTTTGTTTTTTTTTATATAAAAAGATTTTTAAGTATGGTTTGGTGTAGTTTTAAGCATTTTTTTTTGTTGTAGTTTATTGTAAGAGTATTTGCAATATAAAACTAAAAAAATTTGTTTGTCGAATGTAAATTAAATTAAAATTAGTACTAAATTAATAAAATTATCATTATAGTTAGTCTCAAATTTCAATAATAACTTCAAAAAAAAAAAAAAAAAAAAAAAAAAAATCTAAAAACATCCACTTAACTAGAGACCTCGCCCGTGAAGTAAATCATCCTACCTACGGTCCAACCAGCTGGAAGAGAATCAATAGATTCATTTTCGGGAGCGATTCATCCTTCCCAAATGCAACATAGAACTCTTCATTATACGAGGTTAAAAAACCCTCTGGCCTAGAGTTTTGCATGGAAACTGGTTAGTTTCATTTAATAATAATTTTAGAAAGTGCTATAAATGATTAATTTTAGAAATGGCTATTAAATGATTCAGAAAATTAACAAATAATGGAACGTATTTTTTACCCTATACCTACAATTTTAGGAAAGCTAGTGAGATACTGAGTCACCTTATTGATATAGCTTATCTTCTTGTAGTTGTTTGCACATTTATTAACTAGCTTGTCGGCCATATCTATCGTTCCTCAATTTTTCTTCCTCAATTTTTCTTCCAATCCTTTCTCAATATTCATTCCCTTTTACAAATTAATAAAAATAGTTTTTTTTCCCTAAAAATATATTAAAAAATGATCTATGAAGAAGGCTAGATAATAATTAGTAGCTAATGCTATTTTTTAAATTTGATGGGTAGTTTTTTTTAGATAAAATATAAGCTTTAGGGTATTTTTTTTAAAATTAATTTAACCCAAAAAAAAATATAATAACATAAAATAAGATTTTTCTAAAGAAAAAAAAAATTAAAATTTCAATGCGCATGATGATAAAAAATTGATTAATGGAAGACAACCTACTACTTATTCTTTTGAATATTCAAATTTTTATGATGAGAATCATGAGATCACACTCTTTATATAATAAAGTTTATTTTCATGTTTTCTAATTAGTTGTCTAATATGTTTTTAACTTAGGTATTATTTCTTCAAATACTCCATTCATGAGTTTACTCTTTTATTTCAAGTAAAAGTAAAGTATTTAGGTGAATGAAAACCGTGTGAGATATGAAACTAGTGACACGATAGTTGCATTTATGCTTAGTTTGTAGTCATGCAATTGTTCTTGATAATTATTTATAAATGGTCACGTTTTCAAACAATCCTTTCAAAAGAATGAAACATCTACCACACAAAATCAAAAAGGTTAAAAGGAAAGTAGAAAGTAGGTATGTTTTTGTTGAGCACTTTCTCTTATTTACTTTGATCATCAATTTTCTTTTTGTGTTCATTGTTTTTGTCATCGAAGGAATTTAATTCCACGTTCGACTGCGTAGCCTCCATGTCATCTTTGTATTTCTTATATACATCGCCTTTGTAGAAGTCTCGAGTTCTATAAGCTAGCACAAACGAAGCCATCGCTCCAAACAAAGTCACTGCAGCCAAAATCATGAACGATTCACTAAAGCAATGAGTTCCAGTGCAAGTTAGGCCCTTCCCGTTCTTCACATTTCCAATTTTAGTGGCTTCTGCATCGTAAAACCTCCCTATTACTTCCACGTTCATTATGTAAGATCCAAGTGGGACAGCCAGTTGCCCACAGTTGAGCAGTGTCGAGTAATGTTTGAGGCCGAAAAGATCAGAGATTATGGCGAATATCAACGGAGTTTGGGCTCCAAGGCCAAACCCAATGATCAACGAAGCTACATACACTGAATTTATATAAGGGAATGCAATGGAGAGCAAGCCAGTGCTGGTGAAAAGTTGGGTAAGACCGAACATGAAAGGACGAGGTAATTTGTATTTGGTCATAAGGGTTTCAGAGATGAAACCGGAGAAGACCCGACCAAAGAAATTGAATATGGAAATCCATGAAACCAAAATACCTATTGAATGATTTGGATATTTAAGTGACTCGGCGATCTGCCCAAGATTATCAATGGCTGCAACGGACGACCCACATGCAGAAACCGTTGCTATGAAAATAAGAGCCATATCTTTGCTTAAAAGAGCTTGCAAGATGCTGAAATCTTCTCCCCTTTGCGGCTTCTTACATACATTTGAGACACTTGGCAAAGAATTTTTTGAAATTTCCTCAAGTTGCTCGCAGGGAAGGGAAACAACAACTGAAGGANTCTGTACCAGAAAGATCTTCACGAACCTCTATTGGGGGTGAAGCCGGATACCATGACCACGAAATAGTGGAAGCTCAAGGATCGACAAGCCTTGGGGCTAATCCGGTTGACGCTATCCAGAAACATGGCATTCTCAATATTATCAAGGA
Source organism: Cucurbita moschata (assembly GCF_002738365.1). NCBI lineage: Eukaryota > Viridiplantae > Streptophyta > Magnoliopsida > Cucurbitales > Cucurbitaceae > Cucurbita > Cucurbita moschata. The sequence goes on along the minus strand of NW_019268547.1, from coordinate 1,781,376 downwards.
GAAGACAACGTCAGATGTATTGAAGGCGCTGTCAAATATGTATGAAAAACCGTCAACTATGAAAAAGGTGTATTTGATGCGGAGATTGTTCAATCTACAGATGTCTGAAGATGGATCTGTTGCTGATCATATAAATGAATTCTATATGGTCGTAAGTCAACTAAATTCGGTGGAAATTAATTTCGAAGATGAAATTAAAGCATTGATTTTGATGTCATCTTTACCCGAGTCATGGGATATTGTTGTTGCCGCAATCAGCAGTTCCCGAGGATCTGATAAACTGAAGTTTGATGAAATTCGAGATGTAGTTCTCAGTGAAAGTATTCGCAAACGAGAAATTGGAGATTCATCAAGCAATGCTCTCAGTGTTGATTGACGGGGAAGAAGTAAATCAAAGAGCTCAAACAAACATGGGCGATCAAAATCAAAGAACCGGGAAAAATCTCCAAACAAACCCAACGTAACATGTTGGAGCTGTGGGAGAAAATGACACTTTTGAACAGATTGTACAAAACTGAAGAAGAAGCAGAATCATAAATCTAAAGATGATGATGATTCTATATATACAACAGATGATACTGAGAACGTTTTAATCCTTAGTGTGGACAGCCCAGCTGATTCCTGGATTTTGAATTCAGGTGCATCGTTCCATTCGTCTCCAAGTAAGGAATTATTTCGAAATTTCAAATCAGGAAATTTCGGGAAGGTGTATCGTGGTGACAACAAAACCTTGGAGATTGAAGGGAAGGGAGATGTCTCCATACAAACTCCAGCAGGAAATCAGTGGACATTACAAGATGTCAGAAACATTCCTGGTCTCAAGAAGAACCTGATCTCTATTGGTTAGTTGGATAGCACAGGCTATGCAACAGAGTTTGGAAAAAGTTCGTGGAAGATTTTGAAGGGCACCATGGTTGTTGCACGTGGCACAAAATCCGGAACCTTATACACTACTGTAGAGTGTATAAACATGACTGCTGTTGCTAAGAGTGCTTCCAATTCAAGTCTATGGCACAATAGACTTAGACATATGAGCATCAAAGGAATGAAGATGCTGACTGCGAAAGGAGCTTTAGAAGGCTTAAAATCTGTTGATATGGGTCTTTGTGAGAGCTGTGTTATGGGCAAACAGAAACGTCTTAGTTTCACAAAGGCTGCCGGGGAACCGAAGAAAGTGCGGTTGGAAATGATCCATATAGACGTCGGGGACCATCTCCAGTTTCATCACTTGGTGGATCAAGGTACTACGTCACCTTCATCGATGACTTCAGCAGGAAGGTATGGATTTACTTTCTGAAACACAAGTCAGATGTGTTTACCACCTTCAAGAAGTGGAAATCTGAAGTTGAAAATCAGACCGGCTTGAAGATCAAATGCCTGAGGTCTGACAATGGAGGAGAGTACAACAAATCGAAGTTTATAACATTTTTTGCAGCTGAAGGAATTAGATTAATAAGAAAAATTTCCGGTAGGGCAAGACAAAATGGTATTGCAGAAAGATGAACAGAACATTGAATGAGCGAGCAAGAAGCATGAGGATTCATTCTGGACTACCAAAGACATTCTGGGCTGATGCTGTGAACACAGTAGCATATTTGATTAATAGAGAGCCGTCAGTGCCCTTGAAGTTCAAATTTCTCGAAGAAGTATGGATAGGAAAAGAACTCAAGTACTCTCACTTGAGAACTTTTGGTTGTACTGCATATGTTCATGTTGATCCAGAGAAGAGAGATAAACTTGAGCTAAGGCTGTGAAATGCTACTTCATAGGCTATGGCTCTGACATGTTCGGGTACAGGTTTTGGGATGAGAAAAATATGAAAATCCTAAGACATTGCGATGTGACCTTTGATGAAAATGTCATGTACAAGAACAGAGAGAAGATAAACTCTGAGACTACGAAGCAAGTGGGAGTTAAACTTGAGTGGTAGGAAAATTCACGCAGTGATGTTACAACAGAAGCTCAAGAAACTCCTAATCCTATTGCTGAAGAACCAGAAGTGGAGCAAGTTACACCTGAGCAAGTGAAGGTGGAGATCATCCAGAACTATCAGAGCACCAGATAGATATTCAGCCTCATTACATTATCTGTTGCTGACTAACGAAGGAGAACTAGAGTCCTTTGATGAGCTCACTTGAAAAGAATAATACGTGGGTGCTGAATGAGTTGCCTACAGGAAAGAGAGCTCTGTTGAACAAATGGGTGTTCAGAATCAAGGTTGAACCAGATGGCAGAAGAAGGTTTAAGGCTCGGTTAGTAGCTAAAGGATATTCACAAAGAAAAGACATTGATTATGCTGAGATCTTTTCTCCAATTGTGAAATTAGCTACTATCCGAATTCTGCTGAGTATTGTTGCATCGGAGAATTTACACCTTGAGTAAATGGATGTAAAAACGGCGTTTTTACATGGAGATCTAGATGAGGAGATCTATACGCAACAACCAGAAGGGTTTACAGCTCCAAGCAAGGAGCACATGGTGTGTAAGCTCAATAAGAGCTTGTATGGATTGAAACAAGCACCGAGACAATGGTACAAGAAGTTTGACTTCTTCATGTGCAAGAGTGGTTTCCACAGGAGTGAAAAGGATCAGTGTTGCTACCTCAAGAAATACACTGATTCTTATGTGTTTCTACTCCTGTATGTGGATGATATACTAATTGCTGGATCATGTATGAGGGAGATAAACCACTTGAAGGCAAGCTTGTCTTCAGTATTTGAGATGAAAGATTTGGGTGCAGCGAAGCAAATTCTTGGGATGAGGATTTCTCGAGATAGATCTACTGGCACATTAAATCTATCCCAAGAGCAGTACATTGAGAAGGTTTTGTCCAAATTCAAGATGAATGACGCTAAACCTAGGATTACCCCCTTGGCAAATCATATTAAATTGTCAAAAGGGCAATCTCCCAAGACAGTTGAGGAACGTGAGCACATGGCATCAGTTCCGTACGCTTCCGCAGTTGGGAGTTTGATGTATGCTATGGTCTGCACTAGACTTGACATAACACATGCAGTGGGAGTTGTTAGCAAGTACATGGGAAATCTAGGGAAAGAACATTGGGAAGCTGTGAAGTGGCTTCTGAGATATCTGAGAGGTACATCCAATACTTCACTTTGTTATGGCAAATGGCAAAGTAGTTCTGCAAGGTTTTGTGGATGTTGATCTGAGTGGAGATGTAGACTCTAGCAAGAGCACATATGGATATATCTACACTATAGATGGAACAGCAGTGAGTTGGATGTCCAAGCTTCAGAAATGCGTTGCCCTTTCATCTACTGAAGCCGAGTACGTGGCAATAGCTGAAGCTGGAAAGGAGATGATATGACAGACTATCTAGAAGAATTAGGCAGGAAGCAGTGCAAGAAGATCCTTTATACAGATAGTCAGAGTGCCATAAAGTTGGTGAAAAACCCAGTCTATCATTGAAGGACAAAACACATTAGAAGGCGATACCATTTCACTCGCAGGTTAGTGGAAGAAAGCGATATGTGTTTGGAGAAGATAGAGGGTCAAAGAATCCAGTAGACATGTTGACAAAATGTGTTGATGTTGGAAAATTAAGGTTATCAAAGCCTAAATTGGTATAGTGGAGTGATCGTTTGAGAATGAAATTCTTGGTTGACTGGATCAGTCTCCAAGTGGAAGAATTGTTAGGTTATGAAGTCTGCTCTATTATTTATAGCTTAGTCAACGGCTATATGCGGTAAAGCTATATTTGGTAAAGCTATATCCGGTAAAGCTATATATGATAAATAGTTATATATAGTATATGGTTAAATCTGGTAAAGCTATATATAGTAAATAGCTATATATAGTAGATGGTTAAATCTGGTAAAGCTATATATGGTAAACTGAACTATATATATATCCCGTCCCGTAGAGTTTTGAAAATGTACTTTTTCTATTCTCTGTATTCTCTCTTATACATATTCATCAATACAAATTCTTTTAGCTAGAGTTCTCCTTGCAATTTTCTCTATCCTGTTCTTTGTGTTCATCTAGATTGAGTGTGTGCGTTGTTGTGCGACCCTAACATCTATTACGTAAGGCTTTCACTTCTCGAGCTAGGATTTTAATCGGTTTCTCCTGATAACTTAAATCTTCCTCGATTTGGAGAGGTTTGTAGTCTATTACGTGCGTAGGGTCTGCAATATATTTCCTTAACATGGACACATGAAATACATCATGTACGCTTGATAGTGAAGGTGGTAAAGCTAGAAAAAGTGTACGCTTTACCACCTTCACTATCAAGCGTACATGATAGGGGAAGTATGATCATTTTAAATAGCTTGAGTGCATAATTAGAATGCTAAATTCAGTAGATTGATTTGCATGTTAGAAGAATACGTGTCAAAAGACTACATTCTTCCATGATGGGAACTAAATGTTCTAAGCTATATAAGAAGATTTTTGTTAAGCTAGAAACTTTGATTTTAGTTAAAACACTAATAAATGGGATTTCAAAATTTAAATGTAACGGAACCGGAAAAAAAAAATGATGGTCGTTGGCAGAGTCGAAAACTTCGGCGAATGTCGGAGTTTTCACTCGCACACGACCCACAAAGGGTGGCCGAGGGCTGGGATGCCACAAATCACGTCCCCGATCTTCAGCAACCTTGAAAGAACCTGCAAAGAAACAAAAACGGTGAGGAAAAAGGAGAGAGAACCGAAAATCGAAGGAACTCCGGCGAAGCTGAACCGTACGAATCGACGTCGAAAAGCCCCATTTCACACCACAAAAGTAATCCCAGAACCCTTTACACACATCAGGAGTAGGTTTTAGACGAATCTCGTACGATGAACACCGTCGGCAAGGAAGACAGAACGGCGGACTTTCGAGCTTCTCCAGATCCGGGAGTGCAAGGCCCTTACCAACGAAATCTGTACCAAAAACGGGGTTAGGGTGAAGGATAAGCTCGGGAACGGGGGAAAAAAGGGGGAAAAAGGATGTCGGGACGACGTTGTCGAGGAGAGAGAGAGATCGCCGGAAAATCGCGCAGGCAGTCGGGCGAAGAGGACGAAGTCCGACCCGAGATCCAGATCCGGAAACCCGGACCGAACCCCATCCCTTCGGTCAGCCCAGAACCCACGTTACCCGCAGCCCAAACACCCGGCCTTCACCCGCGAGCCGACCCATCACCCCGCGGCTCGTCACCTGCAATCCGGCCCATCACCGCGTGGCCCGTCACTCGCGTTCGGCTCGAGACCCCCGAGCGACCCGTTAACCCGCGCCTCAACCTGAGACGCCTGCACACGCGTCGCTCTCTGATTGTGCCACGCGTCACGTCTGCAGCGCGACTCCTCTCGGCTCAGGCGGCTTCATTGGCTCGGCGGCGGCTCCTCGGCTCCTGCAGCTTATTCGGTTCGGGAAACCTGTTTCCAGCCCGTTTGACACCGTTCCGACCCTCCCGGACCTGGTTTCGGCCCTGTTTAAGGTAAAAGGGAACATTTTAAGGTCATATTTCACAAATTCCAGTTGAGAATTTATTATTATTTGTGGAATACTAACAGAAGTAACTCATGAACCAATAGGAACCAACTACCAACGGAAGCGTAGAACATCCACGAGGAGTTAGGAGCTTATGTTATATTCTAGGGAGTACTTCGGCTAAGGCCTACCAAGTAAGTGGCTCACCCGTTGTAGGTTACGCATTAATTGCTGTATGTTGGCATGTGCTCGTGGTTATGCACGTGCCATTAAATTGTATGCTAGCTTAATGTGCTTAAGTACGAAATCATGTGAACGTGAATGTATGTTATTTATGCTGCTTATTGGATGTGATATGAATGCATGTGACAATGTGTGACCCGTGTACGATTATGGCTTGTTGTATGAGTATGGGAATGTGATTGAATGAATTGCATGACATGAAATACGGTAAATTGCATGATATATAACCCCGCTAGAAATATGTATGATATGTAACGAAATGAGAATGAGAATGACATATGATACTAGCACATATCACGTTCTGTTCTTTAGCATCTCATTAAAGTTAAGTTCTTCCCATTTTCATATGTTTTCCACCTAACTCATTTTAACTTTGTTCTCCATCAAAGTTGTAAAAATTAAGTTCATACCATTTAATTAACTATGAAAAACTTGGCTCAAATAACTATGAAAAACTTGGCTTTCCGAAAGTTATTTCCCTTCGATTTTCTTAAAAGAATTATCCCTTTAAATGTAATAGTCCAAACCCACCGCTAGCTAATATTGTCCTTATTTTGCTTTTCTATTCCAAATTCACCTCAAGGTTTTTAAAATACGTCTACTAGTTTATGAATCATCATTGTATGATGTATGAACAATCAATTTTCTATACTTAAGGTTCTGAACATCAAAAAATCTTCTCAGAAAGTTTTATCTTAAAACATCATCACTAATTTAAGAAGATTAGTTAGCTAGTTTTATCTTAAAACATCATCACTAATTTAAGAAGATTAGTTAGAGCATGAGCTCACTATTTAGAAGTTTATCTAAGAAGTTTTAGATATTTATATATATTTTGGAATAATATAGAAAAAGACAAATATTTGGTCAACATTTAATAATGAAATGGATAATCATATTAAAATGAAATTTTAAAAAATTTAGGGATTACAAAGATTTGAATCTTCCCTCTCGAAAGGACCCTAAGGGTGTCCTCAAATTGAGTGGGCATGGGAGGTTTGAAAGATTGATGGTTTGAATTTAATCCTCAATGTTCTTCTTGTTATCCAAGCGATAGAACTCCATTTCGGTTTGTGGAATCCATATCTCCTCGTTAAAGTTCTTATACACATCCCTTTTGTAGAATTCTCGAGTCCGGTAAGCCAACACAAACATAACCACGGCTCCAAACAATGTGGCTGCAGCCAATACTGTGAAAGACCCACCAAAGCAATGAGCTCCAGTGCAAGTTAACCCCTTCCCCGCAATCTGCTTACGTTCACGTAAAGCTTCCATATCGTACAGCTTCCCGACAACATCCACGTTGAGTATGTAAGACCCAAATGGGGCTGCCAATTGCCCACAATTGAAGAGCGTGGAGTAACGTTTAAGACCAAACATCTCAGATATTACGGCAAATAGCATTGGATTTTGAGCTCCAAATCCAAACCCAATAATTATGGCAGCTAAGTAGAGGGAGCCTGGGAAAGGGTAGGCGATGAAAAGCTGGCCAACGCAAGTGATGAGAAAGGCAAAAGCAAAGGTTAGAGGACGAGGTAACTTGTATTTGGTCATGAGGGTTTCTGAGATGAAGCCAGAGAAAACTCGGCCGAAGAAATTGAATATGGAAACCCATGAAACAAGGATGCCTATGGCTCGTTGTGAGTAGCCAAGTGATTCCCCAACTTGACCTAGATTATCTATAGCGGCTAGAGAGGAGCCACATCCAGAAAATGTAGCTAAGCAAATAAGAGCCATATCTTTGCTGAACACGGCTTGCAAGATGGTGAAATCCTCCCCTCTTTCAGGCTTGTTCCATATGTTTGGGCAACACGAGGGCGAAATCTCGGGGATTTCCGAGTCGGCAGAGGTAGGGAGGGTGGGAGGGTTTTGGTGAAGCATGGAGAGTGCGACAGAAGGAGCAGCGGTTTCTTTGTTGAGTTTGTAGAGCAACAACTCTTCTCTACATGCGATTAAAATGGGTACGCATAGTAAGCAAACCACAAAGGATGCGCCACCTACGTACCCAGCTTGAGAGAAAACCACTTGTTTTTGTGCAATGGTTAAAAACAAGATGAAAATGGCCAAAAGAATTGAGACGTAAAGTAACTGGTAAAACACTTTGAGTTCATCGGGATGCTTACGGATACGGATTGGTCGAATTGAGGGGAAAAGGATGAGGATTAGGAGAGAGGGGAGCCATGCGAAAAGAAGAACCAGATTGGATGGATCATTGTGGCCGTAAATGGCTAAATAAAGTTGGCTTATGATGGCACCTCCAATACCCACATACCCTTTAAGAAGACCCAAAATGATCCCTCGTCGGTCGGGGAAGTTTCTCACGCTCGTCACCATAATCGCAGTGTTGGCCCAATTTGAAGAATTAGTACCGAAGCAAACCAGAATGAACATTTGCCAGAATTTTGGCTTGGCGATCCGGGCAGTTATGGAGAGCCAAATCAAGAAGAAGCCGGTGAAGTTTTGAAATGCCCCAATTATGAAGAGAACCCACGTCGGAGTCACCTCCGCCAGAAGCCCCGCGATAATTCCGATGTTCGACCCGAGATCTTTGGCGAATCCCAATGTGTTAATTTGGGTTTGGCTGTAATCAAATTGGGTTTTTATGACTTTGGAATATGTTGGAAACACGTAAGTGGTGCCGTTGCCGATCATCATTATCAGTCCCGCGAATACACTAAACCATCGTCCTGCTACCACTTGTTTGATGAAAGCCCAAGCTTCTGATCCTCCCTTGTTGCCCATATCTTTTCTTGGTGCCAAGCAATTCAGTGCCTCACTCTTTTAAAACCAATTCAGTTCAATACTTTGGTGCGCATTGCTAAATTTTAATGGACAAGAACCCAGACTCAAACTACCTCATCTCAACATAACCATCGTCCTTTTGTTACCCTAAAATAACCCAAAGCATAACTACATGCTCTCACCAAAATAAGACATTCATTCATTTGTAGGTTAGTCCCTTCTACTTTTTAATAAATATTTCATCTATCAATTTTCCTTAATCACATTTTATTTCTAATTAATATCTCATTCTGTGTGAGTAAGAAAGTTCTCGAATATTAATTTATCAATCTGAATGACCCTCTTTGTGACCGGACAGCTCTCGAACGCTCTTTCACCTCGATCAGTTGCAAGCAAACACTTGAAAAAGATAGAAAAATAGGGATGAGTATAAAAATTATACTACCTACTCGTAGGCTCTATTCGCATCCTAAGCTTAAAAACTTGCCACAGAGTTCACAAATTCTCATCTCTTTCAGCATGAATTAAACACACACACACATATATATATATATCTAGCGGAAGTTTAAAGCATAAGTGCAACACTCTGACCATTCTCATAATGCTTCACATATTACAACCAAAATCAATATAATCACATTACTTCAATTCATTCATGGAAAGTTACCATCTAAGGTAAATTCACTAGCATGCATGTATTCCAAGCGTTCCCTACAAGTATTGCTTCCTAAAAATCGGTACGGTGACTTAGATAATTGACAGATACCCTTCATTTAGCATTTCTACACAAATAGCATGTCCAAAAATATCGATTTTTTCGAATTAGGTCCCAATACATATAAAAATATGGTAAGAATTAGAATCGGGATAAAAATCGAACAAAAAGAAGTCGAACGGGCTAAAAAGGAGCTTACACAAACCTGTCACGCGCCCCACGCACCCAGGAGGATTCCAGTTGCAGATCTCACGCGCGAGTGCTATGCGCGGGCAGAAATCTGCAGTCGCGAATCACGACTGGGTTTCTGATGGTGGTTCATGTTGGACGGCGGGTCGGCTGCTTCGCTGTGTCGTGGATTAGTACTCGAGTTTGTGGGTTGGGTCAGGCTGTCACGGAAAGGACGAAGCTGCATTGCTCCATGTTGCGTACGAATCGTGGCTCCACCCAAAACTTGACTTGTGTCCCTCTTTGGTCCAGACACGTTTCTTCTATCGCCAGCGGACACGTGGCTCGTCGGAAAAACTCTCTCCCTCTCTTGGCGAAACGTGAAATTCAATTTTCAGTTAGAGTTATGTCACAATTATCATGTTAGGACATTTCCAGTGAATCGAGAACCCATGGATCATGAGTATTGCTTAAAGAGCTGAACTTTAGTGCTCCTAGATTATGATTAACCCCATGAATTAGTCCAGAAAATCCTTAAAACAAGAATGTAAGTTATAAACCGTTAAGATGCCCTTAAATACCTAGTTTACAATTATAGCATTTAGGAGGACGTGGATCGCTTATCATGCCTATTAGTAGTGGTGAATGATATTTTACAATTATAGCATTTAGGAGGACGTGGATCGCTTATCATGCCTATTAGTAGTGGTGAATGATATCACTAGAGCCAAGATCACTTTATATTCCCTCTAGGAAATTATTAATGCTCTTAGGGACATAAATAGTCACTAGAGCCAAGATCACTTTATATTCCCTCTAGGAAATTATTAATGCTCTTAGGGACATAAATAGACCTAAAAATACCCTGTCCAGTGGTAGCTTCATGATTAGTGCTATTGAGTTTGACTCACTTCAGTCATATAGTAGTGCATTGAGGTTGTTTCATGCTAATGCTCTTATCATGTGTGAAAATGGTTAAGAGTCTCTAAATAGACTCAGTAGTTTGTCTACACACGAGGTCTTTCCACCATTTTAGCAGGACGTTAAGGTTTGTGGAGGGTTACCAGCTAACCTTTGCATGAATGATGTTCAAGATTCATGATACCATATCACCTTTCATGTTATTATGTTTGGTGAGGTTGCTCCTATTGAAATCGATAATTTACTTCTTAGACAATGTAAGCTAGTTAAGAAAGATGTTCACTCGAAAGCTCAATTAAGCCATTCAGGAGATCCTACGGCACCAGGTTATGTGAACTTCCTCTAAACCACATTTTGGTTTATGACATGCAGGAAAACTACCTTAGGTACTTTAGGAACTCCCAAAAGCTTAGATAGTTGTACTAGGTTTGAACTTCCTGGACTCGAGACGAAAACCAATGATAACTAACTAAGTCATGGATGCAATGAGTAGATTACTTATTGAGTTTATTTATGCTCCCAAGATATTACCTAGGTGATAGTTGATTTATTGGTCCACCTGGAAAATTTTTGGGAGTCATGCCGCCACCAAGGAGGATTTTTGGTACTTAGTTTGTATTTTGTTTTCCATGCTAGTTTTTTAATTAAATCTAAAATGGTAAATGTATTGGTTTATATTTTTTTTAAAAAAAAAATGTTTTATTGTTTTAAAGTTTGCAAGAAAAAAAAAAGATTCATAAAGATTCATCTTACTTTTCCTTATCTATTTGTCAGTCCTCTTGCAATTTTTAATTTAAAGTTCAAGAAAAGAGTAAGGGTAGAACATAGATCTAAGTCATGCATAAGATTTGTATGTTTTGAATATATACTTTGTTTTCTATATGTTTGTTAATGATTTCTACGTGTCTTCTTTTTATAAATTTTTGTTGAATTATATCAAAATCTATTTGATCAACTATTGTTTTTTAAATTATAGAAATTATCGAGTCGATTTTCATTCCAAGTTAGGAGTGTTTGTATCTTCTATATCTCAATGTTAAGTACGTCAGTCAATGGTAAGAAATAAAAAGGCAGAACCACTAAATCTTTCAAAAACATTAAATTTCAAACTCCCTTCTCCCGTTTCCACAATTTGTTTTACTAGTCATGCAATTGTCTTTGATAATATATTTATAAATGGTCACGTATTCAAGTAATCCTTACAAAAGAATGAAACATCTGCAACACAAAATCAAAACCTTGAGCAGTTTCTCTTATTTACTTCGATCATCAGTTATCTTTTTGTGTTCATTGTTTTTGTCATCGAAGGAATTTAATTCCACGTTCGACTGCGTAGCCTCCATGTCATCTTTGTATTTCTTATATACATCGCCTTTGTAGAAGTCTCGAGTTCTATAAGCTAGCACAAACGAAGCCATCGCTCCAAACAAAGTTACTGCAGCCAAAATCATGAACGATTCACTAAAGCAATGAGTTCCCGTGCAAGTTAGGCCCTTCCCGTTCTTCACATTTCCAATTTTAGTGGCTTCTGCATCGTAAAACCTCCCTATTACTTCCACGTTCATTATGTAAGATCCAAGTGGGACAGCCAGTTGCCCACAGTTGAGCAGTGTCGAGTAATGTTTGAGGCCGAAAAGATCAGAGATTATGGCGAATATCAACGGAGTTTGGGCTCCAAGGCCAAACCCAATGATCAACGAAGCTACATACACTGAATTTATATAAGGGAATGCAATGGAGAGCAAGCCAGTGCTGGTGAAAAGTTGGGTAAGACCGAACATGAAAGGACGAGGTAATTTGTATTTGGTCATAAGGGTTTCAGAGATGAAACCGGAGAAGACCCGACCAAAGAAATTGAATATGGAAATCCATGAAACCAAAATACCTATTGAATGATTTGGATATTTAAGTGACTCGGCGATCTGCCCAAGATTATCAATGGCTGCAACGGACGACCCACATGCAGAAACCGTTGCTATGAAAATAAGAGCCATATCTTTGCTTAGAAGAGCTTGCAAGATGCTGAAATCTTCTCCCCTTTGCGGCTTCTTACATACATTTGAGACACTTGGCAAAGAATTTTTTGAAATTTCCTCAAGTTGCTCGCAGGGAAGGGAAACAACAACTGAAGGATTCATGGTTTGTTTACCGAGTTTGAAGAGAAAAAGTTCTTCTTTAATGGCTATCAGAAGGGGCAGACAGATTAAGACGACGATGACCGCGACGCCACTGGCATAGCCAGCCTGAGAGAAAACAATGTTTCTCTGGGTTATGGTGAGAAACAAGAGGAACACCGCTATCGCTATGGAAACGTAAAGCAAGTGGTAGAACACTTTGAGCTCCTGTGGATGCTTTCGAGCTTTGATTGTCCGAATTGGAAGAAAACACAAGGAACATACAATGGAGGGTAGCCATGAAAGAAGGAGGAGAAGATCCATAGAATTTTGGTTGCCGTAAATTGCTAAATTAATTTGAGTTAGGATGGCTCCACCGAGGCCAACGAAACCCTTGAGAAGGCCCAAAATGATACCGCGTTGATCAGGAAAATTTCCAACGCTGGTGACCATAACAGCGGTGTTGGGGAAGTTCTGTGAATTAGAAGTAATATAGATGTAAACAAACATTAGCCATAATTGGGGTTTCGAGACGTAGTTAGAAACAGAGAGCCAAATCATAAAGTAGCTGAAGAAATTGGAGGATATCCCCACAAGGAAAAGCATCCACGGCGGAGCCACCTCGGCGAAAAGCCCGGCAAAAACTCCAAGGTTGGAGCCGAGATCTTTAGCGAATCCCAAGGTATTAAGTTGGGTTTGATTGTAGTCAAATTTTGTTTTTAGGAGTTTGGAGTATGTTCCGAACAAATAAGGTGAACCACAGCCGATCATGATTAGAAAAGAGGTGAATACTGAAAACCAACGTCCTTCAACGACTTGTTTCACAAATAGCCAACTTTCTCCTCCACGGTTGTTGCCCATGGTCATCAATTGGGCTAATGGACGCTAGAATTTGATTATTGATTAAGAATAAGAGGAGTCAGTGTTGGCTTAGAATGGAGAATGGAGAATGGAGAATGAAAATTGGGAATGAGATTTTGGTTCCCAATTTGGTGCCCTATAAAGGAAATTCAGTTCCACAGTTTATGTACCAAACATCTTACCTAACGTAACAAAAGCAGAGTTTAATGATGGAAAATGGTTTTGCAAGCCGAAACAAACAGCAACTTCCTCTCCTACACCCTGTCAACAATGAGCTTTTCCGGTGAACTTGGACAAGATGGATAAAAAAAAACATAAACCCCCAACAACTAACCCCTTCCATAACATCATTTGCAGCTCCTGGTGTCATACATTCATTTTCACCCTCCTAGCATTCTATTTCTTTCACGTTCCATCTTTATCTTTATAAATATGTTCACAACAACATAATTTCATGCGAGATGCATTTTTTCCCCTTACTTTTAAGATTAAAAAGTCTGAGAAAGAACTAAAAATTATATGTGACAAAACAAGTGCTAAATAGTATCACCCATCTACTTTGAGGTTGGGACTTAGCGATACCACTAGTGATGGAGAGCCAAATCTTGACATAGCTCTAAAAGTTGAGAGTTGAGCCGACAAGGAATAGAACTCAGGGCGGAGCCACTTGGCCGAGAAGGATGGCAAAAACTTCAAAGTTGGAGCCAATATCTTTGGTTGATTTAGATGTTGGATGTATCCCAAGATCTAAATACGTCGAAACAAACATTTGAATTAGGAAGAACAATTTGAGGGGAAAAAACTTTTGAAAGAGAAACTTTAGGCACTCGTGCTTTTCAATTCTCTATATTGTTGTTAAAAGAGCAAACATCTTATGAGTATTTATAGTGGAGAAAACATTGACTAATTTCGTAAACTTTATCCACAATTGAAGAAGTAATAACAATCATCCTAGTTAAAGCACTAAACTTGGTCCACAATTTGACAACTACTAACAATTCTCCATAAGTTAGTAATAAATTCTATTAAGTGTACTAAAAATTCTTCTAAAGTTACTCCATAAAAGTTAGTAACTTATTCTAGTAAGTTAATGATACGAGAGACATCAATCATACAATATACTTCAACGAATATGTGAAGAAAATATTGTTGAAATTATCATTAAGATATTTCAATTCATGCCACGTTGAAGAATAATGAAGTTTCATGTTATAAATTTTGGGTAATGCCTTGAATAGTTTCATTTTGAGGCTATATAAAGCCATGTATGTTGTATTTGTAAGGAGACTTGGAAAATACAGTAAAAAAAGCATTTGTGCTTTTCTTTGGCCAATGGTTTCTTGCAATTCTATGTAGTTTAGATTGCATGTAGAATCATTCAAGCTCGACATGATCAATCTTGCTTGTGAAGTGATTTGAATCTCAATCATGTGTTCTTTGCCTTGAGATATTTGATCAACAAGAATCATTCAAACTAGACATGATCGATCTTGCTTGTGGAGAGATTCGAATCTCAAACAATGTTCTTGCCTTGATATATTCGATCAATAAGGTAATCCGAATCTTACTCCCCTTGTAGTGATTGCCACATATCAGTTAAGTTTATAGCTCTCAATCTCCCCCGTAAACTTGACTTTGTTCAAGATTCTTCACTCCCAACAGCTCTCGTATCTTTGCAAACTTAACCCTTGTTAGGGCTTTGGTTAGAATATGCGCACGTTGCTCTCTAGTGCAAACGAACTCCACAACAATTTATCTTTTCTCTGTTGGATTTGACCCATAATCAAAATATGCTGAAACAAGTAGAAGAAGCAAAGGAAAAATTTGAGAGGAGAGATCTTTTGGAAAAAGAAACCTAAGCACTTAGCCTTTCAATTCTCTTTGTTGTTCGGGTTGTTGGGAAAAAAACGTACATCTCATAAGTATTTATAGGAGAAAAAACACTAACTTTACTTTCTTCTCAAGTGATGCCATAACATCTTCCTAATTCAAATATAAAACTTGTCCACAATTTAGCAACTACTACAGATTCTCATAAAAATTGCTCGCAAGTAAGTAACTTATTCTACTAAATCAAGTTAATTAGCTCAATTCTCGACATACTCACGGATGAAGTAGAAGTGAGCGCAATGTGTTTGCTGCGTCTGTGAAATACCAGATTCTTCATTAGTGTAATCGTAGTTTGTTGTCAACATAGAGAGTAACTGACTTTAGTTCACTTCTAGTCACTTGGCTCAACAAATTTCTCAGCTACAATGCTCGACACAATACCATAGTGGCTGAAATGAACTTGGCCTCATAGGAAGATAGTGCAACAGTTTGCTGCTTCTAAGATTGTCAAAAGATCAAATTTTCATTGCTCCATAACTTTATTAACAGCTAACAATTCTCCGCTCCATAAGCTTGTAACTTATTCTACTAAGTCTACTAACAATTCTCGTAAATGTATTCCATAAATTGAAACTTAATCTACTCGGTCAAATTTATTAGTTCATATTGAGTTGGATTAAATTCTGCCTGACGCAATATCTACCACTCAAAAGTGTGCATAGATATGAAAATATTATTACTCAACGAAAGAATACAGATTTAAGAATGAGAAAAAGAATTGGGATCGAATGTTCTATCTTCATTGATATTCACGACCTTTAAATAGGATACAAGATACTAAATAATATCTACCAAGAAAATATAAACTAACTAAATCCTGATAATAAATATACTACCCTTCAAATTCAACTGATTACGATATCTAAGATATATTTCCTAACTAATATATTCTGGAAGATTACGAATATCATATATTCCATAACTAATTCAAACTAAAATAAGTTGCACTAAATTGTGACAGCCTCCCTTAGTGCAAGCTTATTTCTCAATAACTCCGAGAGCTTCTACGAAAAACTTCAAACTTCACTTTGGCAAGTGCCTTAGTAAATATGTCTACAACTTGCTCATTAGTATGTATTTCCTGCAATTCAACATCCTGCGTTAACACGTTCTCTCGAACAAAATAATCTACGAAGAATTTCTTCCAGTTAGGCTTGCGTATGGACTTCTTAGGCACGCCACCACCTGAATAAGACACTGACACATCATGTTCAATGATTTCCTTCTTAATAAGTTCCACATCGCAGCGATTCAATTCTAATGAGAAAGAGTAATAATTCATCTCAACTTGTGCAGACTCAGCATACTCCATACACCGGTGAATTACATCACTAGTAGACTGCAAAAGCTCTTGATCTGCAGAAGCTTTATATCCTTGGTCAAGGTCCAAGTCATCCTTACTATGATCATCAAGGGCATGCTTGAGCTTTTGAGCAAGGGACTCATCTTCTTCAGCTACCCAACCATCATGCTCATCACAAGCACTGTCACCGTTGTCACTAGATGCATAGTCCTGACTTAAGAGGGTATCAAATCGATCATCCAAAAGCTGTCGAGTTCGTGGCTTATCAACATCATCCTCCACATGGTCAACATCTGCATCCTCAAAAATGTCATCGCCAGAAGATTTATTATTAATAATATTCTGGCTTCCTGTCGCCTTCTCAGAATCCTTAACCACACTAAACTTATTATCCATTGAACCATCCTCCCCTTCTTCACATAAATTTACTTGAACTACGAAATCCTCCTCCAAGTCCTCAACATCAGAACCAAATCGTGATAAATCATCATCATCAAGCAGTGCAGCTATTTCTGGGTCAGACTGGGGGCGGAGCATCAGTAGCCGAATCCTGCAAATTGGTAGTTTGATCTAAATTCTCCAAGATGAGAAAATCGTCAGCCTCAGAGGGGAGGTAAAGACCGCCAAACATTAGCTCGACAACTTCATTTTCGTCGAATCTCAAATCCAAGGCCGTGGAGTAAACAGAAGGGTCATCAGGGGCAATAGAATTGAAATCGGAGAAAAAGAGAGAGTCCAGATGCGAAATTTGGAGAGAATCAAACTCAGAAGCGTAAGTAGTCGAATTAGAATTTTGATCACCTATAGAAACATCATCTTGATATACGGCTGAAGTCACGTTTGTTGGCTGGTTAAGAACCTCAGTGGTTAAGCAATATTCCCAAATTGGATCTGGAGAACTTCTATTTTCATGTACCGCATTTGCTTCTGATTCCTGCATCTTGACTCTGCAATTTGGTTTAATATGGCCTGACTTTCCGCAATGATGACACACCACTTTCACCTCACAATCCCGTTGAAAATGGCCTGGTTTTCCGCACCTGTAACAAGTTTTAATTGGTTTCTTTGACGACTCCTCACTTCTGAATTGATTCCCATTGCTTGATGAAAGCTTTGAGTGAAAATTCTGTCTCCTTTGATCTTTGACATATAACACATCTTCTGACTTTGGGGAAAACTCGTTCCTGCTAGTCATTTGCTTAAGGCTTCCTGATTGGAAAGAAGATTCTCCAATTCAATTACCGTAGGTTGATTTGCCCACCCTTGTATTGAGGAAACAAAGGGCATAAACTCTTTTCGTAATCCACGAATAAGATAACGCCGTAATCGAGCCTCACTCACTGGCTCCTCAGCATCTAATTCTGAAATTTCAGAACATAGATTTTTCACCTTCAAAAAATATTCTTCAACAGAAAAATTACCTTGAGTTACCATAGCTAGTTCATTCTCTAGAAATTGCAGTCGAGCGGTATTTTTCTTGGTGAACAACTTTTGAAGTGTATCCCATACTTGCTTTGGTGACTTTAAATCACGAACATGATCAATATACTCCTTGCTAATCAAAGTTCGCAAGGTAAATAAGGTTTTTCCGCACTTGATCTTCCATTGTTGACGTAATTTTGCATTTTGTGGAGTATCGGCTGGAATTTCTGTGTCATCACCTTCAATTAAATCCCATAAATCTTGCCCTTGTAGATAAGCTTCCATGCATAACTTCCAATAACTATAGTTATTGCCAACCAGCTTTTCCATAGCTACACCCATAGAAGCACTCCCACTATTCATCTCGTTGAGTAATAATATTAAACCGTACCAACTTGGCTCTGATACCAACTGACGCAATATCTACCACTCAAAAGTGTGCATAGATATGAAAATATTATTACTCAACGAAAGAATACATATTTAAGAATGAGAAAAAGAATTGGGATCGAATGTTCTATCTTCATTGATATTCACGACCTTTAAATAGGATACAAGATACTAAATAATATCTACCAAGAAAATATAAACTAACTAAATCCTGATAATAAAATAAAATATACTACTATTCAAATTCAACTGATTACGATATCTAAGATATATTTCCTAACTAATATATTCTGGAAGATTACGAATATCATATATTCCATAACTAATTCAAACTAAAATAAGTTGCACTAAATTGTGACATCCTCCCTTAGTGCAAGCTTATTTCTCAATAACTCCGAGAGCTTCTACGAAAAACTCCAAACTTCACTTTGGCAAGTGCCTTAGTAAATATGTCTGCAACTTGCTCATTAGTATGTATTTCCTGCAATTCAACATCCTGCGTTAACACGTTCTCTCGAACAAAATAATCTACGAAGAATTTCTTCCAGTTAGGCTTGCGTATGGACTTCTTAGGCACGCCACCACCTGAATAAGACACTGACACATCATGTTCAATGATTTCCTTCTTAATAAGTTCCACATCGCAGCGATTCAATTCTAATGAGAAAGAGTAATAATTCATCTCAACTTGTGCAGACTCAGCATACTCCATACACCGGTGAATTACATCACTGGTAGACTGCAAAAGCTCTTGATCTGCAGAAGCTTTATATCCTTGGTCAAGGTCCAAGTCATCCTTACTATGATCATCAAGGGCATGCTTGAGCTTTTGAGCAAGGGACTCATCTTCTTCAGCTACCCAACCATCATGCTCATCACAAGCACTGTCACCGTTGTCACTAGATGCATAGTCCTGACTTAAGAGGGTATCAAATCGATCATCCAAAAGCTGTCGAGTTCGTGGCTTATCAACATCATCCTCCACATGGTCAACATCTGCATCCTCAAAAATGTCATCGCCAAAAGATTTATTATTAATAATATTCTGGCTTCCTGTCGCCTTCTCAGAATCCTTAGCCACACTAAACTTATTATCCATTGAACCATCCTCCCCTTCTTCACATAAATTTACCTGAACTACGAAATCCTCCTCCAAGTTCTCAACATCAGAACCAAATCGTGATAAATCATCATCATCAAGCAGTGCAGCTATTTCTGGGTCAGACTGGGGCGGAGCATCAGTAGCCGAATCCTGCAAATTGGTAGTTTGATCTAAATTCTCCAAGATGAGAAAATCGTCAGCCTCAGAGGGGAGGTAAAGACCGTCAAGATCGTCAAACGTTAGCTCGACAACTTCATTTTCGTTGAATCTCAAATCCAAGGCCGTGGAGTAAACAGAAGGGTCATCAGGGGCAATAGAATTGAAATCGGAGAAAAAAAGAGAGTCCAGATGCGAAATTTGGAGAGAATCAAACTCAGAAGCGTAAGTAGTGGAATTAGAATTTTGATCACCTGTAGAAACATCATCTTGATATACGGCTGAAGTCACGTTTGTTGGCTGGTCAAGAACCTCAGTGGTTAAGCAATATTCCCAAATTGGATCTGGAGAACTTTTATTTTCATGTACCGCATTTGCTTCTGATTCCTGCATCTTGACTCGACAATTTGGTTTAATATGGCCTGGCTTTCCGCAATGATCACACACCACTTTCGCCTGACAATCTCGTTTAAAGTGGCCTGGTTTTCCACACCTGTAACAAGCTTTAAATGGCTTCTTTGACGACTCGTCACTTCTGAATTGATTCTCATTGCTAGATGAAGGCCTTGAGTGAAAATTCTGTCTCCTTTGATCTTTGACATACAACACACCTTCTAACTTTGGGGAAAACTCGTTGCTGCTAGTCATTTGCTTAATCAAGGCTTCCTGATTGGAAAGAAGATTCTCCAATTCAATTACCGTAGGTTGATTTGCCCACCCTTGTATTGAGGAAACAAAGGGCATAAACTCTTTTCGTAATCCACGAATAAGATAACGCCGTAATCGAGCCTCACTCACTGGCTCCTCAGCATCTAATTCTGAAATTTCAGAACATAGATTTTTCACCTTCAAAAAATATTCTTCAACAGAAAAATTACCTTGAGTTACCATAGCTAGTTCATTCTCTAGAAATTGCAGTCGAGCGGTATTTTTCTTGGTGAACAACTTTTGAAGTGTATCCCATACTTGCTTTGGTGACTTTAAATCACGAACATGATCAATATACTCCTTGCTAATCAAAGTTCGCAAGGTAAATAAGGTTTTTCCGCACTTGATCTTCCATTGTTGACGTAATTTTGCATTTTGTGGAGTATCGGCTGGAATTTCTGTGTCATCACCTTCAATTAAATCCCATAAATCTTGCCCTTGTAGATAAGCTTCCATGCATAACTTCCAATAACTATAGTTATTGCCAACCAGCTTTTCCATAGCTACACCCATAGAAGCACTCCCACTATTCATCTCGTTGAGTAATAATATTAAACCGTACCAACTTGGCTCTGATACCAACTGACGCAATATCTACCACTCAAAAGTGTGCATAGATATGAAAATATTATTACTCAACGAAAGAATACATATTTAAGAATGAGAAAAAGAATTGGGATCGAATGTTCTATCTTCATTGATATTCACGACCTTTAAATAGGATACAAGATACTAAATAATATCTACCAAGAAAATATAAACTAACTAAATCCTGATAATAAATATACTACTATTCAAATTCAACTGATTACGATATGTAAGATATATTTCCTAACTAATATATTCCGGAAGATTACGAATATCATATATTCCATAACTAATTCAAACTAAAATAAGTTGCACTAAATTGTGACACTGCCTTTATCACTTTTGAGTATGTTCTAAAAATGTACGTTGAACCAGCGCCGATGATGATTAGAAAGGAGTCGAATAAAACGCCATCTTTCTGGTACAGAGTTGTCGCCATGGCTACAAAAATGGTTGCTAATAAAACAAGATCTCTACGAAAAAGATTGAAAGTGAGAATTGGGTATAGTTTGGTTGGTTAATAAAAGAAACTCGGTTCTTCAATTTGTGTAACAAATACCTTCCCACAGAACATCGGTATAATTTAACGTTGGAGAATGGTCGTTCATGTTGAAACTGAAGTCAAAACTTCTCAACCAATGATATCACAACAACTACAGCTACCCTTTTGTTAGTCAACCATGTTGGTGGATGAAAGTTCTGGTCCGCTAATCGATTATGAGTTTATAATCAAAGAATATTATCACCATTGGTACGAGGTCTTTTGGGAAGTTTAAAGCAAAGTCATGAGAGTTCATGCTCAAAGTGGACAATATGTTTAAAAATACCATTAAGTTTTCAAAAGTTTTATTGATACCTTTGAACTTTTAAAAAAATATAGATATTTAAAAATGCTTTAAACTTTTTAAAAAAGGAAGAGCACCTCTAAACTTTTAGAAAAAGAATTCAAAACTATTTATACCATTAATACCAAGTTAGGTTTACACCTTTTACTTTTTGAATTTGAGAATTCAATCTAAATTTCTCCTCTTAATCTATTGTGGATTTCTTTCAATAGGTTATCATAATTTTTTTGTTAGGGTTCGAGTAATAGCAAGAGAGAATATTAGATTTCTTCCCTCTTTTATGCTAATCTTATTGACTTAATTTAAGATTAGCATAAGAAATTTTAAAAAAATTGGAAAATCAAAAGAAGAGGAATTAATGGAATTGGGAGATAAGTTGTCATATTCAAGTAATACTCCAAGAATTACTAAATTATTAGGATATGATAGATTATGAACATGATTATCTCAAATAGCTAGAGTATACATAATTATAATCCTTAAATCAGGATTGATTTGTATGTTACGTGTGAAAAGACTACATTCCACTGTAATATGAGAACTAAAGGTTCCAAACTACCTAAGAAAATTTTGCTAGGCTAGAAACTCTAAATTGAGTTAAAGCACTAATAATTTGGAGATTTCAAGATTTATATCCTTGTACAAGCTTAAACAAGAGAACTATGATAAAATAAGGGAACTAGAACTAAAGTAATGTCACAATAATCATGTCAGAACATATGAACCAAGTACTCATGGATTCATGGTCAAAGAAATGAACAGGTTATGATTAACCCCAGGAGTTAGTCCAACAAGTCTCCAAAACAAAAAAGGTAAGCTATAACCCGTTAAGATGCTTCTTAAGTACCTAGTTTACGATTATAGCATTTAAGAGAATTTGGATAGATTACCATGTCTATTAGCAATCATGAATGATATCACTAGAAAGGATACATTTCTTATCCCCTCTGGCACATTATTAATTCTATTAGAGACATAAATAGACCTTAAAATGCCTTGCGAAGTGGTAGCTTCTGGATTAGTGCCGTTGAGTTTGACTCATTTTGTTCATATAAGATAGTGTATTGAGGTTGTTTCGTGCTAATGCCCTTATCATGTTTGAAAATGATTAATAATCTCTAAACAGGCTTTTGTTCCATAAATCCATCTCAAGTGGGACAAAGAACAACGTAGGTAAACTCAGTACTTGGCCTGCACACGAGGTCGCTCCACCATTTCAGAGTGATGTTATGATTTGTGGAGGGTTACTCGCTAACCTTTTACGAATGATGTTCAAGATTCATGATACCATATCATCCTTCAT
This sequence comes from Cucurbita moschata, assembly GCF_002738365.1. Taxonomy (NCBI): domain Eukaryota; kingdom Viridiplantae; phylum Streptophyta; class Magnoliopsida; order Cucurbitales; family Cucurbitaceae; genus Cucurbita; species Cucurbita moschata. Next base: position 1,758,474 of record NW_019268547.1, on the reverse strand, counting down.
TTTATTATGCTTGATGAGGTTGCTCTTCTTCAATTTAGGATACCGATGATTCACTTCATACACAATGTAAGCTAATTAAGTAAGATGATAAAAAAAATTAGTTAACTCCAAAACTCAATTAGGTCATTCTAGAGATCCTACCACACCAGGTTATGTCAACTACCTATAAACCCAAATTTAGGTTTATGATAGGCATGAAAACTGCCTTGGGTAATTCAGGAACTCCTAAAAGCTTAGGTTGTTGTACAATTTAGGTATGAATTTTTTAGAATCTAGACTAAAACATGTGGTAGCTAACTAAGTCATAGATGCAATTAAGAGCATATAAGTAGGTCACTTATGAGTTTATTTATATTCACAAGATATAATTTTTTTTTCAGTTGGTAGCCGACCTATTGGTCGAGGTGCAAAGCCTTCGAGATTTATGCGGCCGTGAAGGAGGGTCCTCCTAGGGCGTCAGTCTTTTTGGTATTTTAGTTTGTATTTGGTTTTGTATCCTATTTCATTGTTACCAATTTTTCTTAGGTTAAATCTCAAATGGTACATTTGAATCGTAAATATATTTGTTTATATATTTTTTAAAAATGTTTATTCGATATCTATTTGTTAGTCCTCTTACCACTTTTGATTTGAAGTTTTAGAAAACGAGTCAGAGTTGAACATCGATCTAAGTCATGATTTAGACTTTTTATGTTTTGAATGTATACTTGATTTTTGATATGTTTGTTAATTATTTTGGCTATCTCTTTTATGTAAATTTTTGTTGAATTATATCAAATCTATTTGATCAATTTTTTTTTTAAATTATAGAAATTATGAGTCGATTTTCATTTCAAGTCAAGAGATACTTTGTATTTTGTATATCTAAAAAAGAGAGTTATTATAGATATTGTTGGCTTATCAAGCGAAAAGTATGTCTGAAATAAAACGAGTTGATATTCGATTATCAAACACTAATATTTCAAAAAGCATTAAATTTCAAACTCCCTTCTTCCATATCAGCGATATATTTACTAGTAATGCAACTGTCCTTGAGAATATATTTATAAATTGTCACGTTTTGAAGCAATTATTTCAAAAGAATAAAACATTAAAAGAATAAAACATCTGCAATACAAAATCAAAAGGTTAAAAGGTAAGTAGAATGTCTAAATAGGTATGTTTTTGTTGATTAGTTTCTCTTATTTACTTTGGTCAACTGTTTTCTTTTTTTGTTCCTGGTTCTTATCATCCAAAGAATTTAATTTCACGTTAGACTGCGTAGCCTCTATGTCATCTCTGTATTTCTTATATACATCGCCTTTGTAAAAGTCTCGAGTTCTATAAGCTAGCACAAACGAATCCATCGCTCCAAATAAAGTCACTGCAGTCAATATCATGAACTATTCACTAAAGCAATGAGTTCCCGTGCAAGTTAGGCCCTTCCCGTTCTTCACATTTCCAATTTCAGTGGCTTCGGCATCGTAAAACCTCCCTATACTTCCACGTTCATTATATAAGATCCAAGTGGGACAGCCAGTTGCCCACAGTTGAGTAGTGTCGACCGAAGAGATCAGATATTATGGCGAATATCAATGGAGTTTGGGCTCCAAGGCCAAACCCAATGATCAACGAAGCTACATAGACTGAATTTATATAAGGGAATGCGATGGAGAGCAAGCCAGTGCAGGTGAAAAGTTGGGTAAGACCGAACATGAAAGGACGAGGTAATTTGTATTTGGTCATAAGGGTTTCAGAGATGAAACCGGAGAAGACCCGACCAAAGAAATTGAATATGGAAATCCATGAAACCAAAATACTTATTGAATGATTTGGATATTTAAGTGACTCGGCGATCTGCCCAAGATTGTCAATGACTGCAACGGACGACCCACATGCAGACACTGTTGCTATGAAAATAAGAGCCATATCTTTGCTTAGAAGAGCTTGCAAGATGCTGTAATCTTCTCCTCTTTGCGGCTTCTTACATACATTTGAGACACTCGGCAAAGAAATTTTTGAAATTTCCTCAAGTTGCTCGCAGGGAAGCGAAACAACAACGGAAGGATTCATGGTTTGTTTACCGAGTTTGAAGAGAAAAAGTTCTTCTTTAATAGCTATCAGAAGAGGCAGACAAATTAAGACGACGATGACCACGACACCACTGGCATAGTCAGCCTGAGAGAAAACAATGTTTCTCTGGGTTATGGTGAGAAATAAGAGGAACACCGCTATCGCTATGGACACGTAAAGCAAGTGGTAGAACACTTTGAGCTCCTGTGGATGCTTCCGAGCTTTGATTGTCCGAATTGAAAGAAAACACAAGAAACATACCATGGAGGGTAGCCATGAAAGAAGGAGGAGAAGATCGATAGAATTTTGGTTGCCGTAAATTGCTAAATTAATTTGAGTTAGGATGGCCCTACCAAGGCCAACGGAACCCTTGAGAAGGCCCAAAATGATACCGCGTTGATCAGGAAAATTTCTGACGCTGGTGACCATAACAGGGGTGTTGGGGAAGTTCTGTGAATTAGAAGTAAGATAGATGTAAACAAACATTAGCCATAAATGAAGTTTTGGGAAGTAGTTAGAAAAGTAGCTGAAGAAATTGGAGGGTAAACCCACGAGGAAAAGCATCCATGGCAGAGCTACCTCGGTGAAAAGTCCGGCAAAAACTCTGAGGGAGCCTAGATCTTTAGCGAATCCCAAGGTATTAAATTGGGTTTGATTGTAGTCAAATTTTGTTTTGAAGAGTTTGGAGTATGTTCCGAACAAGTTAGGTGAACCGCAGCCGATCATGATCGGAAAAGAGGTGAACACTAAAAACCATTGTCCTTCAACCACTTGTTTCACAAATAGCCCATTTTCTGTTCCACGGTTGTCGCCCATGGTCACTTACTGGATTAATAAGAGCTATAAATTGATTATTACTTAGGAATAAGATGAGTTGACGTTGGCTGAAAATGAGTACGAGAACGAGGAATAAATAATGAAAAGTTGGGAATGAGATTATGGGTCCCAATTTTGTGCCCTATAAAGGAAATTCAATTCCATCTATGTACCAAACATCTTAGCTAGCGCAACATAGGTAGAGTTTAATGATGGAAAATGGTTTTGTAAGCTGAACCAAACAGCAACTTCCTCTCCTACACCCCGTCAACAATGAGCTTTTCAGGTGAAGTTGGACAAGAAGGATAAAAATAAATAAACCCCCAACAACCTACCCTTCCATAACATCATTTGCCGTTCTTGGTGTCATCCATACATTTTCAACTCTCTTAACATTCTATTTCTTTCCCCTTCCATCTATATCTTTATAAATATGTTTACAGCAACATAATTTCATGAAAGATGTAATTTTTTTTCATTAAAAGTAGGGAGAACTAAAAATTATATATGACAAAACCAATGCCAAATAGTATCATCCATCTACCTTGAGGTTGGGGCTTGGCGATACTGCTGGTGATGGAGAGCCAAATCATGAAGTAGCTTCAGAAGTTGAGAGTTGAGCCGCAAGGAATAGAACACACACGGAGCCACTTGGTTGAGAAGGCTGGCGAAAATTTCAAAGTTGGAGCCGAGATCTTTGGCAAATTCTAAGGTGTTGATTTGGATGTTAGATGCCCACGATCCAAATAATTGTTGAAGTAGGAAGAACAACTTGAAGGGAAAAACTTTTAAATAGAGGAACCTTAAGCTGTTATGATTTTCAATTTTTTGTTGTTGTGAAAAGAACAAACATCGAATGAGTATTTAGAGTGGAGAAAACACTGACTAGTTTCTTAAACTTTCTCCTCAAGCTAAGAAGCGCTAACAATAATTAGAAGCACTAAACTTGTCACAATTTTGCAACCATTAACAATTCTCTAAATTTTGCTCACTTATTCTACTAGAATACTAACCATTCTACTCAACTTAGTCCAAAAGTTAGTAACTTATTCTATTATGTCATGTTTATTAGTCTCAATCTCCCTCGTAAACTTGACTTTGTTCGAGATTCTTCACTCCCCACAACTCTCTCATTTATTCTACTAAGTCATGTTTATTAGTTCTCAATCTCTCTCGTAAATTTGGTTTTGTTCGAGATTCTTCACTCCCCACAACTCTTTCATCTCTACAAATTTAACCTTTGTTAGGGTCTTGGTTAGAGTATACACAGGTGCTCCCCACAACAATTTTATCTTTTCTCTATTGGATTTGACCCAGAATCGAAATATGTTGAAACAAGTAAAAGAAGCGAAGTAAAAACTTGAGGGGATAGATCTTTTCAAGTTTATTAACTCACACTCAGAGATGAAGTGGAAGTGAACGTCAATGTGTTTACTGTGTCCATGAAATATCAGATTCTTCATAAGTGCAATCCAGATTTGTTATCGACACAGAGAGTTGCTTTAGTTTACTTCTACTCACTTTGCTCAACAAATTTCTCGGTCATTATGCTTGACACAATACCACAGTTGTTGAAATGAACTTGGCTTCACACGAAGATAGTGCCATAGTTCGCTGCTTCTGTTTTTGTCAATAGATAAAATTTTCGTTGAGATAGCAAGTCGGATTTGGATCGAATACTCAAACCTACAACCCAAAAACCCATTCGATCCAACCCTGCACGCTTGGCCCAATACTCGTGTTTGCAAGCCAGATATGCAATGTCGCAACCGAAACCCAGTCAGGCGAATGGATCAACCCACATGTAACGCCTCGACCTACACTCACGTAAGCATCTGGTGGTGCCACGTGGCGCACCTGAAGCCAGAAATTCCTTTGGCTTACATGGCTTCGACTCGAAAGCTCAAAAACCTAACCCTCAACTCGATAAAGGATGTTTTGACCAATTTCCACCGTTCCAACAATCCCGAAAATGATTTTGACCATAATTAAGGTAATTAAGGTTAGTATATGCCCTATTTTTCATAAATTCAAGTTAAATTATATTAGAATTGTGAATGTAACGGCTCAAGCCCTCTGCTAGCAGATATTGTCCTCTTTGGGCTTTCTGTTTTGAAAGAGGTTTCCACACCCTTATAAAGGGTGTTACGTTCTACTCCCCAATCGATGTGGGATCTCATATTATTGGTTCCATAGAATTTTTCTACTTCGAGATTAGAGCTCAGACTTCTCGATCCACGTCGTGATTTAGTAACAGATGACTTTGTAACAAGTTTTTCACCGAAAGAATAATTTAAATGAAAGTAGAAAAAGCACAATTCTTGGAAAACGATTTCTAAAAAAATAAGCATGCTTGCAATGAGAAACTTGTCTTCGATAATTTGTAACAAGTGAAGATCTTATTCCGGAGTTTTGAGTTCTTATCCCTTGGACACTCCCCCTAAGAGACATGTGGGGTCCTATGTTCAGTTAACAATTCAATGCTGACCAATGTTTGAGGCTTCATGCGTTGCCTGTAGCATAGTTTAATACTTGCATCCATGACTTCTTGCATTTCATGCGATACAATCTGTAACGGAGTCTGCTGCGTATTTATAGCTTAGTAAACGGTTATACATAGTAAAGCTATATATGGTAAATGACATATAAAACTATATGGGATAAATGACATCTAAATTAAATTGTCATAGCTATATAGAGTATAAAGCTATATCTAATAAAGCTATATATATAATAAATAGTTTATATATAGTAGATGGTTATATCTGGTAAAACTATATATATAGTATACTGAACCATATATATATATAACAGAGCTTTAAAAACTAATTTCTCTGACCGTACATCACTATACATATTTGTAGTCATCCATACAAATCCTTTAGCTAGAGTTCTCCTTGCATTTTCTCTATCATGTTCTTTGTGTTCATCTAGATCGAGTGTGTACGTTGTTGTGCGATCCTAACAATCTGCGTACCTATGTCCAAGGCTTCATGAGTTCCTTGCGACATAGTCTGAGTACCTACTCCTAGGGCTTCATGTGTTCCTTGCGACGTAGTTTATGTCATAGGACCATGTTGCACTTCTCATCGAGAGGCCTTTAGGATATCTTGGGTTCTCATTCTAAGAAAAATTCTTAATAAGTACACCCTAATCCATATGATTCATAAAAATTTATTTGCATGCATAATTCTTTCATAAGCACTTGTCATTTTGTGTTAATAAAAACCTTGATTTCTTATAAAGTGTCTTGAGAGGTAGTTATATACGTTTTCTCTTGGTTCTATTCCAAAGTTGTCCTATTCCCCTTAAGATCTTACATACTTACCATTAATATCATAAATGATCTCCCATAGTATTTTGAGTCTTTTAGAGTCTTGAAAACATCTTAGAATTCTCATAGGGGTATTTTGCATATCTCAACGGTCTTGTAACTCTGTTTAGTCCTTTTAAAACTTGAAATAAGGCTCCTCATCAAATTTCATGTCCTTTAGAGGTCACTTTAATCATAAACCAATAATACATAATTACAGGAACATTTTAGTCATTTTACACCTACCCTTGGTTTTGCCCCTTAAGATGGTCTAATGATCACCAAATTTGTACCTAACTTTATCATGCCAGATTGAACCTTCAACTAAAATTTCATGAGCAACATAGTCCTTTTAGTAGGTTCATGGTTCAATCACTTCATAGAAATCAACATTTCTATGGATTCTTAGGTTGGAAAGCTTTAAATATTTATCTCAACCTTAATCTCAACTTTCTCGATGTAACGACCCTAAATTTCTACTTGCATAAAGTTGCTACTATCATACCATTCTAAGCTTATATGCGAAATATAACTCTTAAACATCATATTTTTATGCAAAAAATTTCAAACATAAATATTCTTCATCAAGGAAAACACCGCCATGGTCTTACGTGTTCAAAACATAATCCAAAAATGAAATTGAAAATGATAATGAAATAAATTTAAAAACATGAAATGAACTATGCGATGCCACCGTCAATTGTATATGGGCGTTCCGACGACTGATGCAATTTATTTTTAACAACGGAATGTTACACTCGATGACTTGCTTCCTTCCATCGATTAGACCAATAGTTTAATCTATTTCATGCGTTACATTGTCTTCCAAGTTAAATTCTCTATACCTCATTTTTATAAAAAAATTTCCTTCTCGTAACTATACGAAAAAGCATCACAACTAGAGGGTTGTTTTTTCCAACTCTTTTGTAATATTTAGAAGGACGCTCCTAAAAGTGCTACTACGTTCCTATAATGAACATCATTACATGTAATAAAGCAAAGTTATGATTTTTAAAAATCCAACTTCAAATAAGAATCTCGAAACTTTCACTACAATATGATCTTTGAAACATTTTGACATTGCTAGAAAAAAATCTATTGTTAATTTTCTATAAAAGTTGGTTTATGCCGAGCTTTGTAAAGTATTTGTGTAGAGGTCTCGGGAAGATTACTATAGAACTTCTAGTTAATTTATAAACAATTTCCACATTTGTAATCCTCATAGATCCTCCACCCAAATCCATCTTAAATCATGGATTTCTAAAGTCAAGACATCTTGACAATCTCATGTGGTAATCCTAACTCCATACATTCTGATCTAATGCCTCATCCAAACTAGTTCAATAATTTTAAATTACCTCCTACTTTGGTGCTTAGATTTCTCCCACTAGATTTAAAACTTTCCAATTAGTGTTAAGAAAGAGAGGTTTTTACGTCTCACTACTTCTAAAGCTCAATTTCCACTCTAAAGTCATTTGTGTCGTTCACAAATTATTTAAAGTATACAATGGTTCAACTTTTATGGTATTAGATTTATATATATATATATATATATATATATATTTCATACTTATATTTTAATTTCATATTTACATACTTCGTAGTGACAAAATTTTCTTTCAAACACTACCGCTTTTAATATTTATAGCATACTATAAGATATTGTCGTCTATCAAGCTTCTTTTGTCATTTTTATTTGAAACTACTTACTCGTCAGTATAGATTGGTACATTCAATTTTATCTCTATGGTATGAATAAAGAGTGCGAGTGTTTCTGACAAAGAGTTGTGTTCAACTAGAACTTCATTCGATAAATCATATATCAATTTCAATTATGTGCCCAAATAAAATGTTTGAGGCAAAGAATACAATACTTGACAAGATTTGGCGACACAATAACTACATTAAGACTTGAGAAAATTATACTTGGGCGGCATATCCATCCGTGCTAAATTGTCATCACCTTTCTTCCTGTCATCTATACAATAGAATTCCATATCCGATTGAGGAATCCACATGTCCTCTCTATACCTGTTATAAACGTCGCCTTTGTAAAAGTCTCGAGTCCTATAAGCCAACACAAGCGAAGCCACCGCCCCGAACAATACCACCACAGCCAAAATCAAGAAAGACCCACTAAAGCAATGAGTGCCCGTGCAAGTTAGCCCCTTCCCATTCTTAACCCCACCAAGCTTTGCTGCTTCAATGTCATACAACTTCCCAATTACATCAACGTTCAGTATGTAAGATCCAATTGGGACAGCCAATTGCCCACAATTGAAGATTGTCGAATAATATTTGAGGCCGAATAGTTCCGAGATTATGGCGAACAACATTGGAACTTGCGCTCCAAACCCGAACCCAATGATCAAGGACGCTGCATAAACGGAACCCTTATATGGGAAGGCAATAAAGAGAATGCCAATGCAAGTTAAAAGATGGGAAAAAGCGAACATGAGAGGTCGGGGTAATTTGTATTTGGTCATAAGCGCTTCCGAGATGAAACCGGAGAAGACCCGACCGAAGAAATTGAATATCGAAACCCACGAAACGAATATGCTTATTGTTTGATATGGATAGCCAAGTGATTCACCAACCTGACCTAAGTTATCAATGGCTGCAATTGATGCGCCACAGGCAGTAAGTGTGGCTATGAAAACAAGCGCCATGTCTTTGCTGAATAAAGCTTGTAAAATGGTGAAATCTTCACCTCTTTGTGGCTTTTTGAATGTCATTGAGAAACACGAGGTTGAAGCTTCGGGAATTTGCTGTATTGTGGGTGGGGCTTTGGGGGAAGGCTCGTGCTCCGGCATTAAAATGGGGACGGTAGGATTGTTATTTAGGGTTTGTTTGTTGAGTTTGAAGAGCATGAACTCTTCTCTAATGGCTATCAAAAGAGGGATAAGCAATAAGCCGATGATCACGGTGGCGCCGCTCATGTAAGCTTCTTGAGTAAACACTGTTTGTTTTTGGGTTATGGTTAAGAATAAGAGAAACAGCGCCAAAATTATGGACACATAAAGCAAATGGTAAAGAACTCTAAGCTCATCTGGATCTTTACGGACTTTGATTGGTCGAATTGAGAGAAAAAACAACATAGACGCAACGGTTGGTAGCCAAGAGAGAAGAAGCACCAAATTGGTTGGGTTATCATGGCCGTAAAGAGCTAAATAGAATTGAGTCAAAATAGCACCTCCGAACCCAACGAAACCCTTGAGAAGCCCAAGAATGATGCCTCGTCGGTCCGGGAAGTTTCGAACGCTCGTGACCAAAATGGCGGTGTTGGCGAAATTTTGTGAATTCGCAGCTACGCAGATGAAAACGAACATTTCCCAAAACGGGGGTTTGGAGATACGGCCGGTGATGGAGAGCCAAATCATGAAGTAGCTCCAGAAGTTGAGAGCTGAGCCGACGAGGAATAGAACCCATGGTGGAGCAACTTCGCCGAGAAGGCCAGCGAAAACTCCGAAGTTTGAGCCGAGATCTTTGGCAAATCCTAATGTGTTGATTTGTGTTTGATTGTAATCAAATTGCGACTTTATTGCTTTCGAGTATGTTCCAAAAATGTAGGTTGAACCAGCGCCGATCATGATGAGAAAGGAGGCGAATACCGCGAACCATCGTCCTTCTACGACTTGTTTGATAAAACGCCAGCTTTCTGGTAAAGAGTTGTCGGCCATTGCTACAAAGAATGGTTAGTAATGGAAGAGGAGACCTGCGAAGAAGATTGGAAGTGAGAATTGTGTTTAATTTGGAGGGTTAATAAAAGGAATTCAGTTCTTCAGTTTGTGTAACAAATACCTATCTCATCTGACATTTGTATAATTTAACGTTGGAGAATTGTCGTTCAATCATATCACAACAACTACAGCTAACCAAACTTAACAAAATAGTCTTAGAATCTCACAACTCATACATTCGATAGAGATTGGATCGAGATGAAGAACACCGAGAAAAATAGAGAATATATCAATAATAAATATATTAGTGACAGAGATATATTATTTATACATTAATGTTTTATACTTAAAAATAAATTTTGGATAAGTGATCGTTTGATATACTATTGATACATAATGTTATGCTTAAAATAACCTTTTTGAATGAGTGTTGATATACTACTGATATATTACTCGTATGCACTAATGATACATCATTGATTTAGGGTCCTACATTTTTTACCGTGTGGCGTCGTTATCTTGACACGCTCACGACTAGTCTTAAGGGGAATTAAGCCCCATATATATTTTTCGCCCCGGCTTTGTGGCTTCGTCGGAACCTTAGGCGAGGTTTGTCTTCGCTAATCAAACATTGCTTGTGCGGAATCCAAACTTGTTCAACCACACACGCTGCCTGCGCATGCATGTTCAATCGTCTGCGACACATCCGACTTGCCTCTACGCTGAGCCAAGTCATTCGGCTCAACCTTGCCTCTGCTCGGGCAAGATCTCTCAATGCAATGTCGCATCTCATCTTACCATCTCGATCCCCATCAATAGGGTCCATATGTCTTGACGCCATCCCGAGACTCGGGATGTCGTCGGCCATCATAACTTGCTCGGTTATGTCATCGAGAATGGGCCCGCATGTCGTTCATCTGATCGGGACTTTCCGAACATCCATCCATCCAGGTTGCATCGAGGCATAGGCCCCCCGTGCCCATGCCGAGTCATTAATGGATACCGTACCGGATAGCGGGTGTATGTAGCAACCTCCAACACGCGGGCTAGGGCGCAATACCGGCACACCCGTGCCGTCCGGTGCTGTCCTTCAAAAAACCATTTCAAAGGAAGTCGCCCGAGACACTCATCTCAGCACGCTCGCCCATACTATGACACACGTATGTGCCACAGGGTAGCTCACCTAGGCCATAGGGCCAAGGGGTGGTGGAGAGCTAACACCATGGTACCCCTATAGTACATTTTGAGCCATTTTTATTTTATTAGGTGTAGGCATGGTTTTGGTGAACGGTCATACGGTGTCGTGCATTGTCCGTCCGGTGTCTGATTGACACCAAACTTGACGAGCATTCATATTTCATATGGACGGACTTAACTCCCGAACTGCATGACCAAATTCCTTCCAAAATCCCGACTTTTGAGGTTAAGGCCCGGGGTCCTACCCGGCCGTTCAACAAGCCTATCTTTATCATTCATGTTTATCCTGATGTCTTGCTTATGTCTCAACTTGTCTTCAATGCCAATTTGAGTGGCATTGATTTACTTCATATGGAAAATATCAATTGTATACATATATTACTTGGTTAAATTAATAAAAATACCATTGAAGTTTGCACTGTACTTTATATTGAAAATATCAATCGTATACATATATTACTTGGCTAAATTAATAAAAATATTTGCACTTTGTAGAAAAAAGATAACGTTAACTTTGGAAAGTTTCAATTATATTCATACACTCAAAAAAAATTAAAAAATATCGGTTAATTTTAGATAGAAACCATCACTATTTTGTTTTTAAAATATGATTGAACTTCTGGTTTAAAAAATAACTTTGATAAATGATTTGAGTTTTTTTTGAGAATTTTATCAACATCCTCCAACTTTTTTTAAAAAAATACATTTATTAAAAAAAAAAAAAAAACCTTTAAACTCTTTTGAAAGCGAAAAACATCTTTTATCGTTGGTATTAAGTTTAAAAAAATACTCATGAACCTAATTTCTCTATACACATTCTATGAATTCTCTCCCAACAAGGAGCACATGGTGTGTAAGCTCAATAAGAGCTTGTATGGATTGAAACAAGCACCGAGACAATGGTACAAGAAGTTTGACTTCTTCATGTGCAAGAGTGGTTTCCACAGGAGTGAAAAGGATCAGTGTTGCTACCTCAAGAAATACACTGATTCTTATGTGTTTCTACTCCTGTATGTGGATGATATACTAATTGCTGGATCATGTATGAGGGAGATAAACCACTTGAAGGCAAGCTTGTCTTCAGTATTTGAGATGAAAGATTTGGGTGCAGCGAAGCAAATTCTTGGGATGAGGATTTCTCGAGATAGATCTACTGGCACATTAAATCTATCCCAAGAGCAGTACATTGAGAAGGTTTTGTCCAAATTCAAGATGAATGACGCTAAACCTAGGATTACCCCCTTGGCAAATCATATTAAATTGTCAAAAGGGCAATCTCCCAAGACAGTTGAGGAACGTGAGCACATGGCATCAGTTCTGTATGCTTCCGCAGTTGGGAGTTTGATGTATGCTATGGTCTGCACTAGACTTGACATAACACATGCAGTGGGAGTTGTTAGCAAGTACATGGGAAATCTAGGGAAAGAACATTGGGAAGCTGTGAAGTGGCTTCTGAGATATCTGAGAGGTACATCCAATACTTCACTTTGTTATGGCAAATGGCAAAGTAGTTCTGCAAGGTTTTGTGGATGTTGATCTGAGTGGAGATGTAGCCTCTAGCAAGAGCACATATGGATATATCTACACTATAGATGGAACAGCAGTGAGTTGGATGTCCAAGCTTCAGAAATGCGTTGCCCTTTCATCTACTGAAGCCGAGTACGTGGCAATAGCTGAAGCTGGAAAGGAGATGATATGACAGACTATCTAGAAGAATTAGGCAGGAAGCAGTGCAAGAAGATCCTTTATACAGATAGTCAGAGTGCCATAAAGTTGGTGAAAAACCCAGTCTATCATTGAAGGACAAAACACATTAGAAGGCGATACCATTTCACTCGCAGGTTAGTGGAAGAAAGCGATATGTGTTTGGAGAAGATAGAGGGTCAAAGAATCCAGTAGACATGTTGACAAAATGTGTTGATGTTGGAAAATTAAGGTTATCAAAGCCTAAATTGGTATAGTGGAGTGATCGTTTGAGAATGAAATTCTTGGTTGACTGGATCAGTCTCCAAGTGGAAGAATTGTTAGGTTATGAAGTCTGCTCTATTATTTATAGCTTAGTCAACGGCTATATGCGGTAAAGCTATATTTGGTAAAGCTATATCCGGTAAAGCTATATATGATAAATAGTTATATATAGTATATGGTTAAATCTGGTAAAGCTATATATAGTAAATAGCTATATATAGTAGATGGTTAAATCTGGTAAAGCTATATATGGTAAACTGAACTATATATATATCCCGTCCCGTAGAGTTTTGAAAATGTACTTTTTCTATTCTCTGTATTCTCTCTTATACATATTCATCAATACAAATTCTTTTAGCTAGAGTTCTCCTTGCAATTTTCTCTATCCTGTTCTTTGTGTTCATCTAGATTGAGTGTGTGCGTTGTTGTGCGACCCTAACATCTATTACGTAAGGCTTTCACTTCTCGAGCTAGGATTTTAATCGGTTTCTCCTGATAACTTAAATCTTCCTCGATTTGGAGAGGTTTGTAGTCTATTACGTGCGTAGGGTCTGCAATATATTTCCTTAACATAGACACATGAAATACATCATGTACGCTTGATAGTGAAGGTGGTAAAGCTAGAAAAAGTGTACGCTTTACCACCTTCACTATCAAGCGTACATAATAGGGGAAGTATGATCATTTTAAATAGCTTGAGTGCATAATTAGAATGCTAAATTCAGTAGATTGATTTGCATGTTAGAAGAATACGTGTCAAAAGACTACATTCTTCCATGATGGGAACTAAATGTTCTAAGCTATATAAGAAGATTTTTGTTAAGCTAGAAACTTTGATTTTAGTTAAAACACTAATAAATGGGATTTCAAAATTTAAATGTAACGGAACCGGAAAAAAAAAATGATGGTCGTTGGCAGAGTCGAAAACTTCGGCGAATGTCGAAGTTTTCACTCGCACACGACCCACAAAGGGTGGCCGAGGGCTGGGATGCCACAAATCACGTCCCCGATCTTCAGCAACCTTGAAAGAACCTGCAAAGAAACAAAAACGGTGAGGAAAAAGGAGAGAGAACCGAAAATCGAAGGAACTCCGGCGAAGCCGAACCGTACGAATCGACGTCGAAAACCCCCATTTCACACCACAAAAGTAATCCCAGAACCCTTTACACACATCAGGAGTAGGTTTTAGACGAATCTCGTACGCTGAACACCGTCGGCAAGGAAGACAGAACGGCGGACTTTCGAGCTTCTCCAGATCCGGGAGTGCAAGGCCCTTACCAACGAAATCTGTACCAAAAACGGGGTTAGGGTGAAGGATAAGCTCGGGAACGGGGGAAAAAAGGGGGAAAAAGGATGTCGGGACGACGTTGTCGAGGAGAGAGAGAGATCGCCGGAAAATCGCGCAGGCAGTCGGGCGAAGAGGACGAAGTCCGACCCGAGATCCAGATCCGGAAACCCGGACCGAACCCCATCCCTTCGGTCAGCCCAGAACCCACGTTACCCGCAGCCCAAACACCCGGCCTTCACCCGCGAGCCGACCCATCACCCCGCGGCTCGTCACCTGCAATCCGGCCCATCACCGCGTGGCCCGTCACTCGCGTTCGGCTCGAGACCCCCGAGCGACCCGTTAACCCGCGCCTCAACCTGAGACGCCTGCACACGCGTCGCTCTCTGATTGTGCCACGCGTCACGTCTGCAGCGCGACTCCTCTCCGCTCAGGCGGCTTCATTGGCTCGGCGGCGGCTCCTCGGCTCCTGCAGCTTATTCGGTTCGGGAAACCTGTTTCCAGCCCGTTTGACACCATTCCGACCCTCCCGGACCTGGTTTCGGCCCTGTTTAAGGTAAAAGGGAACATTTTAAGGTCATATTTCACAAATTCCAGTTGAGAATTTATTATTATTTGTGGAATACTAACAGAAGTAACTCATGAACCAATAGGAACCAACTACCAACGGAAGCGTAGAACATCCACGAGGAGTTAGGAGCTTATGTTATATTCTAGGGAGTACTTCGGCTAAGGCCTACCAAGTAAGTGGCTCACCCGTTGTAGGTTACGCATTAATTGCTGTATGTTGGCATGTGCTCGTGGTTATGCACGTGCCATTAAATTGTATGCTAGCTTAATGTGCTTAAGTACGAAATCATGTGAACGTGAATGTATGTTATTTATGCTGCTTATTGGATGTGATATGAATGCATGTGACAATGTGTGACCCGTGTACGATTATGGCTTGTTGTATGAGTATGGGAATGTGATTGAATGAATTGCATGACATGAAATACGGTAAATTGCATGATATATAACCCCGCTAGAAATATGTATGATATGTAACGAAATGAGAATGAGAATGACATATGATACTAGCACATATCACGTTCTGTTCTTTAGCATCTCATTAAAGTTAAGTTCTTCCCATTTTCATATGTTTTCCACCTAACTCATTTTAACTTTGTTCTCCATCAAAGTTGTAAAAATTAAGTTCATACCATTTAATTAACTATGAAAAACTTGGCTCAAATAACTATGAAAAACTTGGCTTTCCGAAAGTTATTTCCCTTCGATTTTCTTAAAAGAATTATCCCTTTAAATGTAATAGTCCAAACCCACCGCTAGCTAATATTGTCCTTATTTTGCTTTTCTATTCCAAATTCACCTCAAGGTTTTTAAAATACGTCTACTAGTTTATGAATCATCATTGTATGATGTATGAACAATCAATTTTCTATACTTAAGGTTCTGAACATCAAAAAGTCTTCTCAGAAAGTTTTATCTTAAAACATCATCACTAATTTAAGAAGATTAGTTAGAGCATGAGCTCACTATTTAGAAGTTTATCTAAGAAGTTTTAGATATTTATATATATTTTGGAATAATGTAGAAAAAGACAAATATTTGGTCAACATTTAATAATGAAATGGATAATCATATTAAAATGAAATTTTAAAAAATTTAGGGATTACAAAGATTTGAATCTTCCCTCTCGAAAGGACCCTAAGGGTGTCCTCAAATTGAGTGGGCATGGGAGGTTTGAAAGATTGATGGTTTGAATTTAATCCTCAATGTTCTTCTTGTTATCCAAGCGATAGAACTCCATTTCGGTTTGTGGAATCCATATCTCCTCGTTAAAGTTCTTATACACATCCCTTTTGTAGAATTCTCGAGTCCGGTAAGCCAACACAAACATAACCACGGCTCCAAACAATGTGGCTGCAGCCAATACTGTGAAAGACCCACCAAAGCAATGAGCTCCAGTGCAATTTAACCCCTTCCCCGCAATCTGCTTACGTTCACGTAAAGCTTCCATATCGTACAGCTTCCCGACAACATCCACGTTGAGTATGTAAGACCCAAATGGGGCTGCCAATTGCCCACAATTGAAGAGCGTGGAGT
Organism: Cucurbita moschata; assembly: GCF_002738365.1. Lineage (NCBI taxonomy): Eukaryota > Viridiplantae > Streptophyta > Magnoliopsida > Cucurbitales > Cucurbitaceae > Cucurbita > Cucurbita moschata. Next base: position 1,742,057 of record NW_019268547.1, on the reverse strand, counting down.
AACGTTTAAGACCAAACATCTCAGATATTACGGCAAATAGCATTGGATTTTGAGCTCCAAATCCAAACCCAATAATTATGGCAGCTAAGTAGAGGGAGCCTGGGAAAGGGTAGGCGATGAAAAGCTGGCCAACGCAAGTGATGAGAAAGGCAAAAGCAAAGGTTAGAGGACGAGGTAACTTGTATTTGGTCATGAGGGTTTCTGAGATGAAGCCAGAGAAAACTCGGCCGAAGAAATTGAATATGGAAACCCATGAAACAAGGATGCCTATGGCTCGTTGTGAGTAGCCAAGTGATTCCCCAACTTGACCTAGATTATCTATAGCGGCTAGAGAGGAGCCACATCCAGAAAATGTAGCTAAGCAAATAAGAGCCATATCTTTGCTGAACACGGCTTGCAAGATGGTGAAATCCTCCCCTCTTTCAGGCTTGTTCCATATGTTTGGGCAACACGAGGGCGAAATCTCGGGGATTTCCGAGTCGGCAGAGGTAGGGAGGGTGGGAGGGTTTTGGTGAAGCATGGAGAGTGCGACAGAAGGAGCAGCGGTTTCTTTGTTGAGTTTGTAGAGCAACAACTCTTCTCTACATGCGATTAAAATGGGTACGCATAGTAAGCAAACCACAAAGGATGCGCCACCTACGTACCCAGCTTGAGAGAAAACCACTTGTTTTTGTGCAATGGTTAAAAACAAGATGAAAATGGCCAAAAGAATTGAGACGTAAAGTAACTGGTAAAACACTTTGAGTTCATCGGGATGCTTACGGATACGGATTGGTCGAATTGAGGGGAAAAGGATGAGGATTAGGAGAGAGGGGAGCCATGCGAAAAGAAGAACCAGATTGGATGGATCATTGTGGCCGTAAATGGCTAAATAAAGTTGGCTTATGATGGCACCTCCAATACCCACATACCCTTTAAGAAGACCCAAAATGATCCCTCGTCGGTCGGGGAAGTTTCTCACGCTCGTCACCATAATCGCAGTGTTGGCCCAATTTGAAGAATTAGTACCGAAGCAAACCAGAATGAACATTTGCCAGAATTTTGGCTTGGCGATCCGGGCAGTTATGGAGAGCCAAATCAAGAAGAAGCCGGTGAAGTTTTGAAATGCCCCAATTATGAAGAGAACCCACGTCGGAGTCACCTCCGCCAGAAGCCCCGCGATAATTCCGATGTTCGACCCGAGATCTTTGGCGAATCCCAATGTGTTAATTTGGGTTTGGCTGTAATCAAATTGGGTTTTTATGACTTTGGAATATGTTGGAAACACGTAAGTGGTGCCGTTGCCGATCATCATTATCAGTCCCGCGAATACACTAAACCATCGTCCTGCTACCACTTGTTTGATGAAAGCCCAAGCTTCTGATCCTCCCTTGTTGCCCATATCTTTTCTTGGTGCCAAGCAATTCAGTGCCTCACTCTTTTAAAACCAATTCAGTTCAATACTTTGGTGCGCATTGCTAAATTTTAATGGACAAGAACCCAGACTCAAACTACCTCATCTCAACATAACCATCGTCCTTTTGTTACCCTAAAATAACCCAAAGCATAACTACATGCTCTCACCAAAATAAGACATTCATTCATTTGTAGGTTAGTCCCTTCTACTTTTTAATAAATATTTCATCTATCAATTTTCCTTAATCACATTTTATTTTTAATTAATATCTCATTCTGTGTGAGTAAGAAAGTTCTCGAATATTAATTTATCAATCTGAATGACCCTCTTTGTGACCGGACAGCTCTCGAACGCTCTTTCACCTCGATCAGTTGCAAGCAAACACTTGAAAAAGATAGAAAAATAGGGATGAGTATAAAAATTATACTACCTACTCGTAGGCTCTATTCGCATCCTAAGCTTAAAAACTTGCCACAGAGTTCACAAATTCTCATCTCTTTCAGCATGAATTAAACACACACACACATATATATATATATCTAGCGGAAGTTTAAAGCATAAGTGCAACACTCTGACCATTCTCATAATGCTTCACATATTACAACCAAAATCAATATAATCACATTACTTCAATTCATTCATGGAAAGTTACCATCTAAGGTAAATTCACTAGCATGCATGTATTCCAAGCGTTCCCTACAAGTATTGCTTCCTAAAAATCGGTACGGTGACTTAGATAATTGACAGATACCCTTCATTTAGCATTTCTACACAAATAGCATGTCCAAAAATATCGATTTTTTCGAATTAGGTCCCAATACATATAAAAATATGGTAAGAATTAGAATCGGGATAAAAATCGAACAAAAAGAAGTCGAACGGGCTAAAAAGGAGCTTACACAAACCTGTCACGCGCCCCACGCACCCAGGAGGATTCCAGTTGCAGATCTCACGCGCGAGTGCTATGCGCGGGCAGAAATCTGCAGTCGCGAATCACTGACTGGGTTTCTGATGGCGGTTCAGGTTGGACGGCGGGTCGGCTGCTTCGCTGTGTCGTGGATTAGTACTCGAGTTTGTGGGTTGGGTCAGGCTGTCACGGAAAGGACGAAGCTGCATTGCTCCATGTTGCGTACGAATCGGGGCTCCACCCAAAACTTGACTTGTGTCCCTCTTTGGTCCACGCAGTCGGGCGAAGAGGACGAAGTCCGACCCGAGATCCAGATCCGGAAACCCAAACCGAACCCCATCCCTTCGGTCAGCCCAGAACCCACGTTACCCGCAGCCCAAACACCCGGCCTTCACCCCCGAGCCGACCCATCACCCCGTGACTCGTCGCCCGCAAGCCGGCCCATCACCGCGCGGCCTGTCACCCGCGTTCGGCTCGAGACCCGCGAGCGACCCGATAACCCGCGCCTCAACCTGAGACACCTGCACAAGCGTCGCTCTCTGATTGTGCCACGCGTCACGTCTGAACCCGCGCCTCAACCTGAGACACCTGCACAAGCGTCGCTCTCTGATTGTGCCACGCGTCACGTCTGCAGTGCGACTTCTCTCGGCTCAGGCGGCTTCATCGACTCGGCGGCGGCTCCTCGGCTCTGGCGGCTTATTCGGCTCGGGAAACCTGTTTTCAGCCCGTTTGACACCGTTCCGACCCTCCCGGACCTGGTTTCGGCCCTGTTTAAGGTAAAAGGGAACATTTTAAGGTCGTATTTCACAAATTCCAGNTTTAATAAATATTTCATCTATCAATTTTCCTTAATCACATTTTATTTCTAATTAATATCTCATTCTGTGTGAGTAAGAAAGTTCTCGAATATTAATTTATCAATCTGAATGACCCTCTTTGTGACCGGACAGCTCTCGAACGCTCTTTCACCTCGATCAGTTGCAAGCAAACACTTGAAAAAGATAGAAAAATAGGGATGAGTATAAAAATTATACTACCTACTCGTAGGCTCTATTCGCATCCTAAGCTTAAAAACTTGCCACAGAGTTCACAAATTCTCATCTCTTTCAGCATGAATTAAACACACACACACATATATATATATATCTAGCGGAAGTTTAAAGCATAAGTGCAACACTCTGACCATTCTCATAATGCTTCACATATTACAACCAAAATCAATATAATCACATTACTTCAATTCATTCATGGAAAGTTACCATCTAAGGTAAATAAACTAGCATGCATGTATTCCAAGCGTTCCCTACAAGTATTGCTTCCTAAAAATCGGTACGGTGACTTAGATAATTGACAGATACCCTTCATTTAGCATTTCTACACAAATAGCATGTCCAAAAATATCGATTTTTTCGAATTAGGTCCCAATACATATAAAAATATGGTAAGAATTAGAATCGGGATAAAAATCGAACAAAAAGAAGTCGAACGGGCTAAAAAGGAGCTTACACAAACCTGTCACGCGCCCCACGCACCCAGGAGGATTCCAGTTGCAGATCTCACGCGCGAGTGCTATGCGCGGGCAGAAATCTGCAGTCGCGAATCACTGACTGGGTTTCTGATGGCGGTTCAGGTTGGACGGCGGGTCGGCTGCTTCGCTGTGTCGTGGATTAGTACTCGAGTTTGTGGGTTGGGTCAGGCTGTCACGGAAAGGACGAAGCTGCATTGCTCCATGTTGCGTACGAATCGTGGCTCCACCCAAAACTTGACTTGTGTCCCTCTTTGGTCCAGGCAGTCGGGCGAAGAGGACGAAGTCCGACCCGAGATCCAGATCCGGAAACCCAAACCGAACCCCATCCCTTCGGTCAGCCCAGAACCCACGTTACCCGCAGCCCAAACACCCGGCCTTCACCCGCGAGCCGACCCATCACCCCGCGACTCGTCGCCCGCAAGCCGGCCCATCACCGCGCGGCCTGTCACCCGCGTTCGGCTTGAGACCCGCGAGCGACCCGATAACCCGCGCCTCAACCTGAGACACCTGCACAAGCGTCGCTCTCTGATTGTGCCACGCGTCACGTCTGCAGTGCGACTCCTCTCGGCTCAGGCGGCTTCATCGACTCGGCGGCGGCTCCTCGGCTCCGGCGGCTTATTCGGCTCGGGAAACCTGTTTTCAGCCCGTTTGACACCGTTCCGACCCTCCCGGACCTGGTTTCGGCCCTGTTTAAGGTAAAAGGGAACATTTTAAGGTCGTATTTCACAAATTCCAGTTGGAAATTTATTATTATTTGTGGAATACTAACAGAAGTAACTCATGAACCAATAGGAACCAACTACCAACGGAAGCGTAGAACATCCACGAGGAGCTAGGAGCTTATGTTATATTCTAGGGAGTACTTTGGCTAAGGCCTACCAAGTAAGTGGCTCACCTGTTGTAGGTTACGCACTAATTGCTGTATGTTGGCATGTGCCCGTGGTTATGCACGTGCCATTAAATTGTATGCTAGCTTAATGTGCTTAAGTACGAAATCATGTGAACGTGAATGTATGTTATTTATGCTGCTTATTGGATGTGATATGAATGCATGTGACGATGTGTGACCCGTGTACGATTATGGCTTGTTGTATGAGTATGGGAATGTGATTGAATGAATTGCATGACATGAAATACGGTAAATTGCATGATATATAACCCCGCTAGGAATATGTATGATATGTAACGAAATGAGAATGAGAATGACATGCAAGCATGAAAACGTGACGCGGGGTTATGCTCATTAAATGATGACTGTAGGACTAGTGGGACCTCATGCATATTGTGTGTTCAGGCATTTGGGGGGATACACCTATCCCATCACGAGGGTACGGACGCATACATCCAAATGGCAGGACAACGATCGTTATGCCTTGCATAGCGCTGCCGTGACGGTTTTAGTTTTAACGAGTCCCGGTGGGCCCCAGAGCATGCCCACTGGCTAGGGACAGTGGCCCAGAGGTGTGCGAACTAGTTGGTGAGCCCATACTCGCACGTATGGGCTGCATGTAGAGTATATGGTACACGTCCACGATTACCTGTTAGGATTACACCGTTGGGAAAACGAAACGAAACGATAGGTCCCATCATTTCATTGCATGTGTTTGTCGCATAACCCCGATAGGGGGTCACTTACTGAGTATTCTAGAAATACTCAAGCCTCGTGCTACTTTACTTTTGCAGATAAGGGCAAGGCACCCATGTGACAACGACGACGGCATCGGACATCTCAGGATCGTGGCACATGCATAGGGTAGTTGGTTGTTTTTTTTTTTCCAATTCTAGTATAGGTTAGAATAGGATGAAATGTATTTGCATAATAAACGTTAGGGTAGAATAAACTATTCATTCTTGGTTTTGTTGTTTTTCCTTTCTTTCAATAATGTTTCCCTTTTTCCCTTGTATTTTTTTTTTTTTTGAGGTAATAATAAGGTGAGTGCGAACAACATTTATGAATAGGGTCCATTAAATGTATATTCTGCATTTCAAAGTATAGTAATGACCTTAGATTAAATAGGTAAAATATTAGGGTCGTTACATTAAATCCTTGCACAAACTTGAATAAGAAAATTATGATAAGATTAGAGCACTAGAACTAGAATTATGTCACAATTGCCATGGATCGTGAGTTATGCTTAAAGAACTGAACTTTAGTGCACCTAGATTATGATTAACCCCATGAATTAGTCCAGAAAGTCCTTAAAACAAGAATGTAAGTTATAAACCGTTAAGATGCCCTTAAGTATCTAGTTTACCATTATAGCATTTAGGAGAACTTAGAAAGCTTATCTTGCCTATTAGCAGTGGTGAATGATATCACTAGAGCCAAGACCACTTCATATTCCCTCTCGGAAATTATTAGGACACAAATAGACCTAAAAATACCCTATTCAGTGGTAACTTCATGATGAGTGCTATTGAGTTAGACCTAAAAATACCCTATTCAGTGGTAACTTCATGATGAGTGCTATTGAGTTTGACTCAGTTTGGTCATAGAGGTAGTGCATTGAGGTCGTCTCGTGTTAATGCTTTTATCACGTGTGGAAATGGTTAAGAGTCTCCAAATAGGATTTTTTTCCATAAACCCATCTCAAGCGGGAGAATGGGCAACACAGGTAGACTCAGTAGTTTGTCTACACACGAGGTCTTTCCTCCATTTTAGTGTGACGTTATGCTTTGTGGAGGGTTACCAACTATCCTTTTCATAAATGATGTTCAAGATTCATGATACTATACCATCCTTCATGTTATTATGTTTGATGAGGTGGCTCCTCTTCAATTTAGGATACCCATAATTTGCTTCCTAAGAAATGTAAGCTAGTTAAGTAAGTTGGTCACTCTAAAGCTCAATTCGGCCATTTAGGAGATCCTGCGACTCCAGGTTACGTGAACTTCCTCTAAACCACATTTTGGTTTATGGCAGGCATGAAAACTACCTTAGGTACTTCAGGAACTCCCAAAAGCTTAGATAGTTGTACAACTTGGGTCTGAACTTCCTAGATTCCAGACGAAAACCAATAATAGCTAACTAAGTCATGGATGCAATTAAGAACCTATACGTAGATTACTTATTGAGTTTATTTATACCCACAAGATATTACCTTTTTCGTTTTTTAGGTGATGGTTGATTATTAGTTTAGGTTGAAAATTTGTTGGAGTTATGCGGCCATGAAGGAGGGTTTTCACCCTAGGGCGTCAGTCTTTTTGGTACTTAGATTTGTATTTTATTTTCTATGCTAGTTTTTTAATTAAATCTCAAATGGTACATTTGAATGGTAAATGTATTTGTTTATATATATTTTTATTGTTTTAAGGTATGTAAAAATAAATATTCATGGTACTTTTCGATATCTATTTGTCAATCCTCTTACAATTTTTGATTTGAAGTTTCAGAAAATGAGTCACGGTGGAACATAGATGTAAGTCATGATTTAGATATTTTATGTTTTGAATGTATACTTTGTTTTTGATATGTTTGTTAATGATTTCCACCACCTACTTTCTCTAAATTTTTGTTGAATTATATAAAAATCTATTTGATTAACTATTATTTTTTAAATTATAGAAATTATCGAGTCAAGTTTCATTCTAAGTCAAAAGTGACCGTCTCTATTTTGTATATGTCATATCAAATGTAAAGTACGTCAATGGTACGAAATAAAAAGACAGTTGATATTAAATATATCAACCACTAATGTTCCAAAAACGTTAAATTTCAAACTCCCTTCTCCCATGTGCACAATTTGTTTTACTAGTCACGCAACTTTCTTGATAATAAATTTATAAATGGTCACGTATTAAAACAATCCTTACAAAAGAATGAAACATCAACAACACAAAATCTAAAGTAGAATGTCCTAAGGTAGGTATGCTTTTGTTGAGTAGTTTCTCTTATTTACTTTGATCATCAGTTTTCATTTTGTGTTCATTGTTCTTATCATCGGAAGAATATAATTCCACGTTCGAATGCTTAACCTCCATGTCATCTCTGTATTTCTTATATACATCACCTTTGTAGAAGTCTCGAGTTCTATAAGCTAGTACAAATGAAGCCATCGCTCCAAACAACGTCACTGCAGCCAAAATCATGAACGATTCACTAAAGCAATGAGTTCCAGTGCAAGTTAGGCCCTTCCCATTCTTCACATTTCCAATTTTAGTGGCTTCTGCATCGTAAAATCTCCCTATTACTTCCACGTTCATTATATAAGATCCAAGTGGGACAGCCAGTTGCCCACAGTTGAGCAGTGTCGAGTAATGTTTGAGGCCGAAGAGATCAGAGATTATGGCGAATATCAATGGAGTTTGGGCTCCAAGGCCAAACCCAATGATTCGAGGTTGGAGCCGAGATCTTTAGCAAATCCCAAGGTATTAAGTTGGGTTTGATTGTAGTCGAATTTTGTTTTTAAGAGTTTGGAGTATGTTCCGAACAAGTAAGGTGAACCGCAGCCGATCATGATCGGAAAAGAGGTGAACACTGAAAACCATCGTCCTTCAACAACTTGTTTCACAAATAGCCAACTTTCTGTTTCATGGTTGTCGCCCATGGTCACTAACTAGACTAGTGGGCGCTAAAAATTGATTATTACTTAAGAATAAGAGGGGTCTGAAAACGAGAACAAGGAAGAAAGAAGAAAGAAGAAAGAATGAAGAATGAAGAATGAAAATTGGGAATGAGATTTTGAGTCCCCAATTTGGTGCCCTATAAAGGAAATTCAGTTCCAAACATCTTACCGAACGCAACATAGATAGAGTTTAATGATGGAAAATGGTTTAGCAAGCGGAAACAAACACTAACTTCCTCTCCTCGACCATATATCTTTTTAGATATGTTCACAACAACATAATTTCAAGAAATATACCATTTATACGATCTTTATTGCTACTCCATCTTCCTTTTTAAACTCGTCTTAATCTCCCTAATTTATGCAAAATTTTTACCTTTCCTGAATTCTATACTTTTCTAAAGTTTTTGTGTTTGACTCTCCAAACTTTCACTTTTTATTCTTTAATCTTCTTGAGAGAGAGTTATATTATATTTTGAGTATATTGTTTTGAGTATTCAAATGGTAAATCTACTCTTGACCTCAACGGTGTTGTATTCTTTAAAATTTCAACAACTATAACGGTTTGATCTTGAGTCCTAGAAAGAATTGAGTTTGCTTTTAAACTCGTAAAAAGAGTTTGTAGCAATTTTACTCTGATATGTGGAAAGAGTCAAGTAAGATTCTTTTTAAAATTCTCAATATGTGCTTGGTGAGTGGAATAAGTTGAGTTTGATCGAACCACTGTCACGAATACAGTGTTAAATTTTCTTACTCTTCCCTATTTAAGTGTGAAATTAATATTGTGATTTATTTCATATTCTAAGCCTTTCATAATTATTTATTGTTTTGAATAGAATTATAATTGATCTAAAAACCTGGATAATTTTGAAAATTAAGCATATTTCAATACTTTTTTATTTAAAACCCTATTCACCCTCTAGGGTTGTCATATCGATTCAATAGATGTGACATTTGACCACGAACTTGATTAGGGCACATCTGATCCTTAGGGTTGAGTATAGGATCCTTAAGGTAAATTAGTTAACCACTTTATTTACGCCTATGTCGTCATCCTATGTATCTTAGAATTTTGAGGCGCTACCGCTACCTCGTTTTAGTTCTAATACTGAATGATTTGCTAGGGTCATGGTGGAATAAATTTGATCAATACCAAATTTTTATCCACAAAAGATTATTGGTGAACAAATCCATAACGTCGTGTCAAGTTTTAAGAGGGAGCGACTCTTGTGTCTACCAACTACTAAGTACTCATATGTCCTCGAAAAAGTAGGAGCTCTATTGGGAGACCCATATTTATTTTAACATATGATACTAGCCCATATCAAGTTCTATTATTGAGCATAACTCATCCCATTTTTATATGTTTTCCGCTTTACTCATTTCAACTTTGATGAACAAAGTTGAAAAGTTTTTCTCAAAGTATCTATAAAAATTAAATTCATACCATTTAATTATGAAAAACCGGCTAACTTGCGGTTTCCAAAAGTTATTTCCCTTCTATTTTCTGGAGAATGGCCCTTTAAAAGGAGTTTTAAAATGCGTCTCCTAAGAACAGGTTTTTCCAAGTCTACCACTATCAGATATTGTCCTTTGGACTTTCTTTTCCGGGCTTCCCATGAAGGTTTTTAAATCATGTTTGCTAGGGAGAGGTTTCAACACCCTTGTAAAGGGTGTTTCGTTCTCCTCCCCAACCGATGTGAGACCTTACAATCCACTCCCCTTCAGGGCCAATCGTACTCGCTAGCACTCGTTCCCTTCTCCAATCAATGTGGGACCCCCTTATCAATCCCCCATTGGGGCACAACATCCTTGCAGGAACACCGCCTTGCGTCCACCCCCCTTCAGTGCTCAACCTCCTCGATGGCACATCGCGTGCACTCATGCCCCGACTAAATTCTACAACTCGCGTGAACTCCTATCCCAAAAATCAACCCACAAATGGAACTCGATCACAGTTTTGACCTGTACGCGCCATTGTCTTTAGCTTGGCTTAGCTTCAACACGACTCAGTGCTCCACGACTTCTAATGTGCTTATTCGGGTTGGATTATGGTTTGAATTTAATCCTCCATGTTCTTCTTGTTATCTAAGCGATAGAACTCCATTTCGATTTGTGGAATCCATATCTCCTCGTTAAAGTTCTTATATACATCCCTTTTGTAGAATTCTCGAGTCCGGTAAGCCAACATAAACATAACCACAGCTCCAAACAATGTCGCTGCAGCCAATATTGTGAAAGACCCACCAAAGCAATGAGCTCCAATGCAAGTTAACCCCTTCCCCGCAATCTGCTTACGTTCACGTAAAGCTTCCATATCTACAGCTTCCCGACAACATCCACATTCAGTATGTAACATCCACGTTCAGTATGCTAAGGTAAATACTGAACGTGGATGTTACATGCATTCCAAGCGTTCCCTACGAGTATTGCTTCCTAAAAATAAGTACGGTGACGTACATAATTGACGGATACCCTTCATTTAGCATTTCTACACAAATAGCATGTCCAAAAATACAAATTTTCTTGAATTAGGTCCTAATATACATAAAGATATGGTAAGAATTAGAACCGGGATAAAAATCGAACAAATAAAAGTCGAACAGGCCAAAAAGGAGCTTACACGCACCTGCCACGTGCCCGGTGATGGTGTTACTTGTAACAACCCTGAATTTTACCTATTTAATCTAAGGTGATTACTATGCCTTGAAATGCAGAATTTACATTAAATGGGCCCTATTCATAAATGCGACTTACACTCTTCTTTTATTATCTCGTGAAAGAGAAAATGATTACAAGGGAAAGAAAGGAAAAGAACATTATTGAAATAAACGAAAAGGAACAAAACCGAAATGAATATCTTATACTACCCTATGGTTTATTATGCAAATACAATTCAACCTATACTCATCTATACTAATGATGCAACTGAATTCAACCTAGACTATGAAATTGAAAAAAAAAAACAACTACCCTATGTATGTGCCACGGTCCCGGGGTGTACGATGCCGCCGTTGTTGTCACATGGGTGCCTTGCTCTTATTTGAAAAAGTAAAGTACCACGAGTTTTGAGTATTTCTAGAATACTCAGTAAGTGACCCCTATCGGGGTTATGCAACAATCACATGCAATGAAATGATGGGACCTATCTTTCGTTTCATTTCGTTTCGTTTTCCCTACGGTGTTGTCCTAACGGGTAATCGTGAACGTGTACCATATACTCTACACACAGCCCATACATGCGAGTATGGGCTCACCAGCTAGTTCGCACACCACTGGGCCACTTTCCTTAACCGGTGGGCATACTCTGGGAGCCCCTTATGCCGGGACCCGTTAAAACTAGTAACCGTCACGGCAGCGCTATGCAAAGCATAACGATCGTTGTCCTGCCATTGGATGTACACGTCCGTACCCTCGTGATGGGATAAGGGTATCCCCCCAAATGCATGAACACACATAATGCATGAGGTCCCCCCTACTTCTACATTTATCATTAATGAACATAACCCCCTATCATGTTCCATGCTTCATGTCATTCTCATTTTCAATTTACATTTCATACATATTCCTATCGGGGTTATGATTCCAGATAGTTTACCGTGTTTCATGTCATACAATTCATGCTGTTTACATTCAAATATTCCATACAATCATGTCATAATCATTCAGGAACAACATATCGTCACATGCATAACATATCACATCAAACAAAGCAGCATACAGAACATACATTCACGTTCACATGAGTACGTACTTAAGCACATTAAACTAGCATACAATTTAATGACACGTGCAAATCTACGGGCACGTGCCAACATACAACAAATAACGCGTAACCTACGACGGGTGAGCCACTTACTTGGTAGGCCTTAGCCGAAGTACTCCCTAGAATATAAACATAAGCTCCTCGCTCCTCGTGAACGATCTACACTTCTATTGGTGGTTGGTTCCTATTGGTTCATTCGTCACTTTCGTTAGTATTTCACAAACATAATTAATTTCCAACTTGAATTTGTGAAATACGACCTTAAAATGATTTATTTTACCTTAAACAAGGTCGAAACTAAGTCCAGGAGGGTCGAAACGATGACAAACGGGCTGGAAATAGGTTTTCTGAGCCGAATAAGCCGCTGGAGCCGAGAATTCGCCGCCGAGCCGATTAAGCCGCCGGAGCCGAGGGAAGCCACACTGCAGACGTGCCACGTGGCACAACCAGAGGGCGACGCATGTGCAGGGGTCTTGGTTCGAGGCGCAGGTTATAGGATCGCTCACGGGTTTCGGGCCATTTGCTGGTGAAAGGTTGTTTGTGGGTGACAGGCCGGTCCGGCTGAAGGAAAAGTGCAGGTGGGCTGGTCTGGGTGTGTCGGCATTGGACAGGGCTTGCGGGTCTCGAGTCGAGGCTGTAGGGTTAGGCCGTAACTGGGCTTGTGCGTTTTGGGCTGAAGCGACTGGGCTGCGGGAGCCGTCGGGTATTGGGCTGACCTAAGGGTATTAGGTTCGGTTCGGGTTGTGGGATCCTTTTCTCTCTCCTTGTTAACGTCGTTTCGACATCCTTTTTCCCTCCTTTTTCCTCCGTTTTCGAGTTTCTTCTTCCCCCTAACCCCGTTTTTGGTATAGATCTGGTTTGTAAAGGCTTCACACTCCTGGATCTGGAGAAGTTCAGAAATTCGACGTTCTGTCTCCCTTGCCCGACGGTGTTCCACATATAGGATTCGTCTAAATCTACTCATGATGTGTGTATAAGATTCTGGGATTACTTTTGTTGCGTAAAATGGAGGTTTTGACGTCGATTTCGTATGGTTTGGCCTCGCTGGAGTTTCATCGAATTTTTCTGTTCCTCTTTGTTTTTCTCTATTTTTTTGTTCTTCGCAGGTTGTTTTGGGGTGGCTGAAGGTCGGGGTCGAGTTCTATGGCACCCCAGCCTTCGGCTGCCCTTTGTGGGTCGTGTGCGAGCGAAAACTCCAGCATTCGCCGGAGTTTTCGGTTCTGTCGACGACCTTTTTTTTTTTTTTTTTTATTATCTGATCTGTTATATTACCTACCCCTAAAAAGAACTTTCGTCCTCGAAAGTCTTGAACTCATGAATTAACTAGGGATATTTTTCCTTTATTTTCTCCTCTCGTTCCGACGTAGCTTCCTCGATTTGGTGGTTACGCCACAATACCTTAACAAAACTTATGTTTCTATTGTTAGGTTATGGAGTCTGCTATCTTATTTATAAGTTGGTCAACGGCTATATCCGATAAAGCTATATTTAGTAAAGCTATATCCGGTAAAACTATATATGGTAAATAGCTATGTATAGTAGATGGTTAAATCTGGTAAAGCTATATATAGTAAATTGAACTATATATATATATCCCGTCTGGTAGAGCTTTGAAAATTTACTTTTTTTATTCTCTGTATTCAATCTTATACATACTCATCAATACAAATTCTTTTAGCTAGAGTTCTCCTTGCAATTTTCTCTATCCTGTTTTTTGTGTTCATCTAGATCGAGTGTGTGCGTTGTTGTGCGACCCTAACAACTGGTATCAGAGCTAGGCGAAATTCACCACGATCTGTGAAGATGGAAAGTTCAAAGATTAGAATTGAGAAATTCGATGGATCCGATTTTGGTTTCTGGAAGATGCAGATTGAAGATTATCTGTACCAGAAAGATCTTCACGAACCTCTATTGGGGGTGAAGCCGGATACCATGACCACGAAATAGTGGAAGCTCAAGGATCGACAAGCCTTGGGGCTAATCCGGTTGACGCTATCCAGAAACATGACATTCTCAATATTATCAAGGAGAAGACAACGTCAGATGTATTGAAGGCGCTGTCAAATATGTATGAAAAACCGTCAACTATGAAAAAGGTGTATTTGATGCGGAGATTGTTCAATCTACAGATGTCTGAAGATGGATCTGTTGCTGATCATATAAATGAATTCTATATGGTCGTAAGTCAACTAAATTCGGTGGAAATTAATTTCGAAGATGAAATTAAAGCATTGATTTTGATGTCATCTTTACCCGAGTCATGGGATATTGTTGTTGCCGCAATCAGCAGTTCCCGAGGATCTGATAAACTGAAGTTTGATGAAATTCGAGATGTAGTTCTCAGCGAAAGTATTCGCAAACGAGAAATTGGAGATTCATCAAGCAATGCTCTCAGTGTTGATTGACGGGGAAGAAGTAAATCAAAGAGCTCAAACAAACATGGGCGATCAAAATCAAAGAACCGGGAAAAATCTCCAAACAAACCCAACGTAACATGTTGGAGCTGTGGGAGAAAATGACACTTTTGAACAGATTGTACAAAACTGAAGAAGAAGCAGAATCATAAATCTAAAGATGATGATGATTCTATATATACAACAGATGATACTGAGAACGTTTTAATCCTTAGTGTGGACAGCCCAGCTGATTCCTGGATTTTGAATTCAGGTGCATCGTTCCATTCGTCTCCAAGTAAGGAATTATTTCGAAATTTCAAATCAGGAAATTTCGGGAAGGTGTATCGTGGTGACAACAAAACCTTGGAGATTGAAGGGAAGGGAGATGTCTCCATACAAACTCCAGCAGGAAATCAGTGGACATTACAAGATGTCAGAAACATTCCTGGTCTCAAGAAGAACCTGATCTCTATTGGTTAGTTGGATAGCACAGGCTATGCAACAGAGTTTGGAAAAAGTTCGTGGAAGATTTTGAAGGGCACCATGGTTGTTGCACGTGGCACAAAATCCGGAACCTTATACACTACTGTAGAGTGTATAAACATGACTGCTGTTGCTAAGAGTGCTTCCAATTCAAGTCTATGGCACAATAGACTTAGACATATGAGCATCAAAGGAATGAAGATGCTGACTGCGAAAGGAGCTTTAGAAGGCTTAAAATCTGTTGATATGGGTCTTTGTGAGAGCTGTGTTATGGGCAAACAGAAACGTCTTAGTTTCACAAAGGCTGCCGGGGAACCGAAGAAAGTGCGGTTGGAAATGATCCATATAGACGTCGGGGACCATCTCCAGTTTCATCACTTGGTGGATCAAGGTACTACGTCACCTTCATCGATGACTTCAGCAGGAAGGTATGGATTTACTTTCTGAAACACAAGTCAGATGTGTTTACCACCTTCAAGAAGTGGAAATCTGAAGTTGAAAATCAGACCGGCTTGAAGATCAAATGCCTGAGGTCTGACAATGGAGGAGAGTACAACAAATCGAAGTTTATAACATTTTTTGCA
The DNA here is from genome assembly GCF_002738365.1 of Cucurbita moschata. Classification (NCBI taxonomy): domain Eukaryota; kingdom Viridiplantae; phylum Streptophyta; class Magnoliopsida; order Cucurbitales; family Cucurbitaceae; genus Cucurbita; species Cucurbita moschata. The sequence goes on along the minus strand of NW_019268547.1, from coordinate 1,726,432 downwards.
GCTGAAGGAATTAGATTAATAAGAAAAATTTCCGGTAGGGCAAGACAAAATGGTATTGCAGAAAGATGAACAGAACATTGAATGAGCGAGCAAGAAGCATGAGGATTCATTCTGGACTACCAAAGACATTCTGGGCTGATGCTGTGAACACAGTAGCATATTTGATTAATAGAGAGCCGTCAGTGCCCTTGAAGTTCAAATTTCTCGAAGAAGTATGGATAGGAAAAGAACTCAAGTACTCTCACTTGAGAACTTTTGGTTGTACTGCATATGTTCATGTTGATCCAGAGAAGAGAGATAAACTTGAGCTAAGGCTGTGAAATGCTACTTCATAGGCTATGGCTCTGACATGTTCGGGTACAGGTTTTGGGATGAGAAAAATATGAAAATCCTAAGACATTGCGATGTGACCTTTGATGAAAATGTCATGTACAAGAACAGAGAGAAGATAAACTCTGAGACTACGAAGCAAGTGGGAGTTAAACTTGAGTGGTAGGAAAATTCACGCAGTGATGTTACAACAGAAGCTCAAGAAACTCCTAATCCTATTGCTGAAGAACCAGAAGTGGAGCAAGTTACACCTGAGCAAGTGAAGGTGGAGATCATCCAGAACTATCAGAGCACCAGATAGATATTCAGCCTCATTACATTATCTGTTGCTGACTAACGAAGGAGAACTAGAGTCCTTTGATGAGCTCACTTGAAAAGAATAATACGTGGGTGCTGAATGAGTTGCCTACAGGAAAGAGAGCTCTGTTGAACAAATGGGTGTTCAGAATCAAGGTTGAACCAGATGGCAGAAGAAGGTTTAAGGCTCGGTTAGTAGCTAAAGGATATTCACAAAGAAAAGACATTGATTATGCTGAGATCTTTTCTCCAATTGTGAAATTAGCTACTATCCGAATTCTGCTGAGTATTGTTGCATCGGAGAATTTACACCTTGAGTAAATGGATGTAAAAACGGCGTTTTTACATGGAGATCTAGATGAGGAGATCTATACGCAACAACCAGAAGGGTTTACAGCTCCAAGCAAGGAGCACATGGTGTGTAAGCTCAATAAGAGCTTGTATGGATTGAAACAAGCACCGAGACAATGGTACAAGAAGTTTGACTTCTTCATGTGCAAGAGTGGTTTCCACAGGAGTGAAAAGGATCAGTGTTGCTACCTCAAGAAATACACTGATTCTTATGTGTTTCTACTCCTGTATGTGGATGATATACTAATTGCTGGATCATGTATGAGGGAGATAAACCACTTGAAGGCAAGCTTGTCTTCAGTATTTGAGATGAAAGATTTGGGTGCAGCGAAGCAAATTCTTGGGATGAGGATTTCTCGAGATAGATCTACTGGCACATTAAATCTATCCCAAGAGCAGTACATTGAGAAGGTTTTGTCCAAATTCAAGATGAATGACGCTAAACCTAGGATTACCCCCTTGGCAAATCATATTAAATTGTCAAAAGGGCAATCTCCCAAGACAGTTGAGGAACGTGAGCACATGGCATCAGTTCCGTACGCTTCCGCAGTTGGGAGTTTGATGTATGCTATGGTCTGCACTAGACTTGACATAACACATGCAGTGGGAGTTGTTAGCAAGTACATGGGAAATCTAGGGAAAGAACATTGGGAAGCTGTGAAGTGGCTTCTGAGATATCTGAGAGGTACATCCAATACTTCACTTTGTTATGGCAAATGGCAAAGTAGTTCTGCAAGGTTTTGTGGATGTTGATCTGAGTGGAGATGTAGACTCTAGCAAGAGCACATATGGATATATCTACACTATAGATGGAACAGCAGTGAGTTGGATGTCCAAGCTTCAGAAATGCGTTGCCCTTTCATCTACTGAAGCCGAGTACGTGGCAATAGCTGAAGCTGGAAAGGAGATGATATGACAGACTATCTAGAAGAATTAGGCAGGAAGCAGTGCAAGAAGATCCTTTATACAGATAGTCAGAGTGCCATAAAGTTGGTGAAAAACCCAGTCTATCATTGAAGGACAAAACACATTAGAAGGCGATACCATTTCACTCGCAGGTTAGTGGAAGAAAGCGATATGTGTTTGGAGAAGATAGAGGGTCAAAGAATCCAGCAGACATGTTGACAAAATGTGTTGATGTTGGAAAATTAAGGTTATCAAAGCCTAAATTGGTATAGTGGAGTGATCGTTTGAGAATGAAATTCTTGGTTGACTGGATCAGTCTCCAAGTGGAAGAATTGTTAGGTTATGAAGTCTGCTCTATTATTTATAGCTTAGTCAACGGCTATATGCGGTAAAGCTATATTTGGTAAAGCTATATCCGGTAAAGCTATATATGATAAATAGTTATATATAGTATATGGTTAAATCTGGTAAAGCTATATATAGTAAATAGCTATATATAGTAGATGGTTAAATCTGGTAAAGCTATATATGGTAAACTGAACTATATATATATCCCGTCCCGTAGAGTTTTGAAAATGTACTTTTTCTATTCTCTGTATTCTCTCTTATACATATTCATCAATACAAATTCTTTTAGCTAGAGTTCTCCTTGCAATTTTCTCTATCCTGTTCTTTGTGTTCATCTAGATTGAGTGTGTGCGTTGTTGTGCGACCCTAACATCTATTACGTAAGGCTTTCACTTCTCGAGCTAGGATTTTAATCGGTTTCTCCTGATAACTTAAATCTTCCTCGATTTGGAGAGGTTTGTAGTCTATTACGTGCGTAGGGTCTGCAATATATTTCCTTAACATGGACACATGAAATACATCATGTACGCTTGATAGTGAAGGTGGTAAAGCTAGAAAAAGTGTACGCTTTACCACCTTCACTATCAAGCGTACATGATAGGGGAAGTATGATCATTTTAAATAGCTTGAGTGCATAATTAGAATGCTAAATTCAGTAGATTGATTTGCATGTTAGAAGAATACGTGTCAAAAGACTACATTCTTCCATGATGGGAACTAAATGTTCTAAGCTATATAAGAAGATTTTTGTTAAGCTAGAAACTTTGATTTTAGTTAAAACACTAATAAATGGGATTTCAAAATTTAAATGTAACGGAACCGGAAAAAAAAAATGATGGTCGTTGGCAGAGTCGAAAACTTCGGCGAATGTCGGAGTTTTCACTCGCACACGACCCACAAAGGGTGGCCGAGGGCTGGGATGCCACAAATCACGTCCCCGATCTTCAGCAACCTTGAAAGAACCTGCAAAGAAACAAAAACGGTGAGGAAAAAGGAGAGAGAACCGAAAATCGAAGGAACTCCGGCGAAGCTGAACCGTACGAATCGACGTCGAAAAGCCCCATTTCACACCACAAAAGTAATCCCAGAACCCTTTACACACATCAGGAGTAGGTTTTAGACGAATCTCGTACGATGAACACCGTCGGCAAGGAAGACAGAACGGCGGACTTTCGAGCTTCTCCAGATCCGGGAGTGCAAGGCCCTTACCAACGAAATCTGTACCAAAAACGGGGTTAGGGTGAAGGATAAGCTCGGGAACGGGGGAAAAAAGGGGGAAAAAGGATGTCGGGACGACGTTGTCGAGGAGAGAGAGAGATCGCCGGAAAATCGCGCAGGCAGTCGGGCGAAGAGGACGAAGTCCGACCCGAGATCCAGATCCGGAAACCCGGACCGAACCCCATCCCTTCGGTCAGCCCAGAACCCACGTTACCCGCAGCCCAAACACCCGGCCTTCACCCGCGAGCCGACCCATCACCCCGCGGCTCGTCACCTGCAATCCGGCCCATCACCGCGTGGCCCGTCACTCGCGTTCGGCTCGAGACCCCCGAGCGACCCGTTAACCCGCGCCTCAACCTGAGACGCCTGCACACGCGTCGCTCTCTGATTGTGCCACGCGTCACGTCTGCAGCGCGACTCCTCTCGGCTCAGGCGGCTTCATTGGCTCGGCGGCGGCTCCTCGGCTCCTGCAGCTTATTCGGTTCGGGAAACCTGTTTCCAGCCCGTTTGACACCGTTCCGACCCTCCCGGACCTGGTTTCGGCCCTGTTTAAGGTAAAAGGGAACATTTTAAGGTCATATTTCACAAATTCCAGTTGAGAATTTATTATTATTTGTGGAATACTAACAGAAGTAACTCATGAACCAATAGGAACCAACTACCAACGGAAGCGTAGAACATCCACGAGGAGTTAGGAGCTTATGTTATATTCTAGGGAGTACTTCGGCTAAGGCCTACCAAGTAAGTGGCTCACCCGTTGTAGGTTACGCATTAATTGCTGTATGTTGGCATGTGCTCGTGGTTATGCACGTGCCATTAAATTGTATGCTAGCTTAATGTGCTTAAGTACGAAATCATGTGAACGTGAATGTATGTTATTTATGCTGCTTATTGGATGTGATATGAATGCATGTGACAATGTGTGACCCGTGTACGATTATGGCTTGTTGTATGAGTATGGGAATGTGATTGAATGAATTGCATGACATGAAATACGGTAAATTGCATGATATATAACCCCGCTAGAAATATGTATGATATGTAACGAAATGAGAATGAGAATGACATATGATACTAGCACATATCACGTTCTGTTCTTTAGCATCTCATTAAAGTTAAGTTCTTCCCATTTTCATATGTTTTCCACCTAACTCATTTTAACTTTGTTCTCCATCAAAGTTGTAAAAATTAAGTTCATACCATTTAATTAACTATGAAAAACTTGGCTCAAATAACTATGAAAAACTTGGCTTTCCGAAAGTTATTTCCCTTCGATTTTCTTAAAAGAATTATCCCTTTAAATGTAATAGTCCAAACCCACCGCTAGCTAATATTGTCCTTATTTTGCTTTTCTATTCCAAATTCACCTCAAGGTTTTTAAAATACGTCTACTAGTTTATGAATCATCATTGTATGATGTATGAACAATCAATTTTCTATACTTAAGGTTCTGAACATCAAAAAATCTTCTCAGAAAGTTTTATCTTAAAACATCATCACTAATTTAAGAAGATTAGTTAGCTAGTTTTATCTTAAAACATCATCACTAATTTAAGAAGATTAGTTAGAGCATGAGCTCACTATTTAGAAGTTTATCTAAGAAGTTTTAGATATTTATATATATTTTGGAATAATATAGAAAAAGACAAATATTTGGTCAACATTTAATAATGAAATGGATAATCATATTAAAATGAAATTTTAAAAAATTTAGGGATTACAAAGATTTGAATCTTCCCTCTCGAAAGGACCCTAAGGGTGTCCTCAAATTGAGTGGGCATGGGAGGTTTGAAAGATTGATGGTTTGAATTTAATCCTCAATGTTCTTCTTGTTATCCAAGCGATAGAACTCCATTTCGGTTTGTGGAATCCATATCTCCTCGTTAAAGTTCTTATACACATCCCTTTTGTAGAATTCTCGAGTCCGGTAAGCCAACACAAACATAACCACGGCTCCAAACAATGTGGCTGCAGCCAATACTGTGAAAGACCCACCAAAGCAATGAGCTCCAGTGCAAGTTAACCCCTTCCCCGCAATCTGCTTACGTTCACGTAAAGCTTCCATATCGTACAGCTTCCCGACAACATCCACGTTGAGTATGTAAGACCCAAATGGGGCTGCCAATTGCCCACAATTGAAGAGCGTGGAGTAACGTTTAAGACCAAACATCTCAGATATTACGGCAAATAGCATTGGATTTTGAGCTCCAAATCCAAACCCAATAATTATGGCAGCTAAGTAGAGGGAGCCTGGGAAAGGGTAGGCGATGAAAAGCTGGCCAACGCAAGTGATGAGAAAGGCAAAAGCAAAGGTTAGAGGACGAGGTAACTTGTATTTGGTCATGAGGGTTTCTGAGATGAAGCCAGAGAAAACTCGGCCGAAGAAATTGAATATGGAAACCCATGAAACAAGGATGCCTATGGCTCGTTGTGAGTAGCCAAGTGATTCCCCAACTTGACCTAGATTATCTATAGCGGCTAGAGAGGAGCCACATCCAGAAAATGTAGCTAAGCAAATAAGAGCCATATCTTTGCTGAACACGGCTTGCAAGATGGTGAAATCCTCCCCTCTTTCAGGCTTGTTCCATATGTTTGGGCAACACGAGGGCGAAATCTCGGGGATTTCCGAGTCGGCAGAGGTAGGGAGGGTGGGAGGGTTTTGGTGAAGCATGGAGAGTGCGACAGAAGGAGCAGCGGTTTGTTTGTTGAGTTTGTAGAGCAACAACTCTTCTCTACATGCGATTAAAATGGGTACGCATAGTAAGCAAACCACAAAGGATGCGCCACCTACGTACCCAGCTTGAGAGAAAACCACTTGTTTTTGTGCAATGGTTAAAAACAAGATGAAAATGGCCAAAAGAATTGAGACGTAAAGTAACTGGTAAAACACTTTGAGTTCATCGGGATGCTTACGGATACGGATTGGTCGAATTGAGGGGAAAAGGATGAGGATTAGGAGAGAGGGGAGCCATGCGAAAAGAAGAACCAGATTGGATGGATCATTGTGGCCGTAAATGGCTAAATAAAGTTGGCTTATGATGGCACCTCCAATACCCACATACCCTTTAAGAAGACCCAAAATGATCCCTCGTCGGTCGGGGAAGTTTCTCACGCTCGTCACCATAATCGCAGTGTTGGCCCAATTTGAAGAATTAGTAGCGAAGCAAACCAGAATGAACATTTGCCAGAATTTTGGCTTGGCGATCCGGGCAGTTATGGAGAGCCAAATCAAGAAGAAGCCGGTGAAGTTTTGAAATGCCCCAATTATGAAGAGAACCCACGTCGGAGTCACCTCCGCCAGAAGCCCCGCGATAATTCCGATGTTCGACCCGAGATCTTTGGCGAATCCCAATGTGTTAATTTGGGTTTGGCTGTAATCAAATTGGGTTTTTATGACTTTGGAATATGTTGGAAACACGTAAGTGGTGCCGTTGCCGATCATCATTATCAGTCCCGCGAATACACTAAACCATCGTCCTGCTACCACTTGTTTGATGAAAGCCCAAGCTTCTGATCCTCCCTTGTTGCCCATATCTTTTCTTGGTGCCAAGCAATTCAGTGCCTCACTCTTTTAAAACCAATTCAGTTCAATACTTTGGTGCGCATTGCTAAATTTTAATGGACAAGAACCGAGACTCAAACTACCTCATCTCAACATAACCATCGTCCTTTTGTTACCCTAAAATAACCCAAAGCATAACTACATGCTCTCACCAAAATAAGACATTCATTCATTTGTAGGTTAGTCCCTTCTACTTTTTAATAAATATTTCATCTATCAATTTTCCTTAATCACATTTTATTTCTAATTAATATCTCATTCTGTGTGAGTAAGAAAGTTCTCGAATATTAATTTATCAATCTGAATGACCCTCTTTGTGACCGGACAGCTCTCGAACGCTCTTTCACCTCGATCAGTTGCAAGCAAACACTTGAAAAAGATAGAAAAATAGGGATGAGTATAAAAATTATACTACCTACTCGTAGGCTCTATTCGCATCCTAAGCTTAAAAACTTGCCACAGAGTTCACAAATTCTCATCTCTTTCAGCATGAATTAAACACACACACACATATATATATATATCTAGCGGAAGTTTAAAGCATAAGTGCAACACTCTGACCATTCTCATAATGCTTCACATATTACAACCAAAATCAATATAATCACATTACTTCAATTCATTCATGGAAAGTTACCATCTAAGGTAAATTCACTAGCATGCATGTATTCCAAGCGTTCCCTACAAGTATTGCTTCCTAAAAATCGGTACGGTGACTTAGATAATTGACAGATACCCTTCATTTAGCATTTCTACACAAATAGCATGTCCAAAAATATCGATTTTTTCGAATTAGGTCCCAATACATATAAAAATATGGTAAGAATTAGAATCGGGATAAAAATCGAACAAAAAGAAGTCGAACGGGCTAAAAAGGAGCTTACACAAACCTGTCACGCGCCCCACGCACCCAGGAGGATTCCAGTTGCAGATCTCACGCGCGAGTGCTATGCGCGGGCAGAAATCTGCAGTCGCGAATCACGACTGGGTTTCTGATGGTGGTTCATGTTGGACGGCGGGTCGGCTGCTTCGCTGTGTCGTGGATTAGTACTCGAGTTTGTGGGTTGGGTCAGGCTGTCACGGAAAGGACGAAGCTGCATTGCTCCATGTTGCGTACGAATCGTGGCTCCACCCAAAACTTGACTTGTGTCCCTCTTTGGTCCAGACACGTTTCTTCTATCGCCAGCGGACACGTGGCTCGTCGGAAAAACTCTCTCCCTCTCTTGGCGAAACGTGAAATTCAATTTTCAGTTAGAGTTATGTCACAATTATCATGTTAGGACATTTCCAGTGAATCGAGAACCCATGGATCATGAGTATTGCTTAAAGAGCTGAACTTTAGTGCTCCTAGATTATGATTAACCCCATGAATTAGTCCAGAAAATCCTTAAAACAAGAATGTAAGTTATAAACCGTTAAGATGCCCTTAAATACCTAGTTTACAATTATAGCATTTAGGAGGACGTGGATCGCTTATCATGCCTATTAGTAGTGGTGAATGATATCACTAGAGCCAAGATCACTTTATATTCCCTCTAGGAAATTATTAATGCTCTTAGGGACATAAATAGACCTAAAAATACCCTTTAGTCATATAGTAGTGCATTGAGGTTGTTTCATGCTAATGCTCTTATCATGTGTGAAAATGGTTAAGAGTCTCTAAATAGACTCAGTAGTTTGTCTACACACGAGGTCTTTCCACCATTTTAGCAGGACGTTAAGGTTTGTGGAGGGTTACCAGCTAACCTTTGCATGAATGATGTTCAAGATTCATGATACCATATCACCTTTCATGTTATTATGTTTGGTGAGGTTGCTCCTATTGAAATCGATAATTTACTTCTTAGACAATGTAAGCTAGTTAAGAAAGATGTTCACTCGAAAGCTCAATTAAGCCATTCAGGAGATCCTACGGCACCAGGTTATGTGAACTTCCTCTAAACCACATTTTGGTTTATGACATGCAGGAAAACTACCTTAGGTACTTTAGGAACTCCCAAAAGCTTAGATAGTTGTACTAGGTTTGAACTTCCTGGACTCGAGACGAAAACCAATGATAACTAACTAAGTCATGGATGCAATGAGTAGATTACTTATTGAGTTTATTTATGCTCCCAAGATATTACCTAGGTGATAGTTGATTTATTGGTCCACCTGGAAAATTTTTGGGAGTCATGCCGCCACCAAGGAGGATTTTTGGTACTTAGTTTGTATTTTGTTTTCCATGCTAGTTTTTTAATTAAATCTAAAATGGTAAATGTATTGGTTTATATTTTTTTTAAAAAAAAAATGTTTTATTGTTTTAAAGTTTGCAAGAAAAAAAAAAGATTCATAAAGATTCATCTTACTTTTCCTTATCTATTTGTCAGTCCTCTTGCAATTTTTAATTTAAAGTTCAAGAAAAGAGTAAGGGTAGAACATAGATCTAAGTCATGCATAAGATTTGTATGTTTTGAATATATACTTTGTTTTCTATATGTTTGTTAATGATTTCTACGTGTCTTCTTTTTATAAATTTTTGTTGAATTATATCAAAATCTATTTGATCAACTATTGTTTTTTAAATTATAGAAATTATCGAGTCGATTTTCATTCCAAGTTAGGAGTGTTTGTATCTTCTATATCTCAATGTTAAGTACGTCAGTCAATGGTAAGAAATAAAAAGGCAGAACCACTAAATCTTTCAAAAACATTAAATTTCAAACTCCCTTCTCCCGTTTCCACAATTTGTTTTACTAGTCATGCAATTGTCTTTGATAATATATTTATAAATGGTCACGTATTCAAGTAATCCTTACAAAAGAATGAAACATCTGCAACACAAAATCAAAACCTTGAGCAGTTTCTCTTATTTACTTCGATCATCAGTTATCTTTTTGTGTTCATTGTTCCTATCATCGGCAGAATATAATTCCACGTTCGACTGCGTAACCCCTATGTCATCTCTGTATTTCTTATATACATCGCCTTTGTAGAAGTCTCGAGTTCTATAAGCTAGCACAAACGAAGCCATCGCTCCAAACAAAGTCACTGCAGCCAAAATCATGAACGATTCACTAAAGCAATGAGTTCCCGTGCAAGTTAGGCCCTTCCCGTTCTTCACATTTCCAATTTTAGTGGCTTCTGCATCGTAAAACCTCCCTATTACTTCCACGTTCATTATGTAAGATCCAAGTGGGACAGCCAGTTGCCCACAGTTGAGCAGTGTCGAGTAATGTTTGAGGCCGAAAAGATCAGAGATTATGGCGAATATCAACGGAGTTTGGGCTCCAAGGCCAAACCCAATGATCAACGAAGCTACATAGACTGAATTTATATAAGGGAAAGCGATGGAGAGCAAGCCGGTGCAGGTGAAAAGTTGTGTAAGACCGAACATGAAAGGGCGAGGTAATTTGTATTTGGTCATAAGGGTTTCAGAGATGAAACCGGAGAAGACCCGACCAAAGAAATTGAATATAGAAATCCATGAAACCAGTATACTTATGGAATGGTTTGGATATTCAAGTGACTCGGCGATCTGCCCAAGATTGTCAATGGCTGCAACGGACGACCCACATGCAGAAACCGTTGCTATGAAAATAAGAGCCATATCTTTGCTTAGAAGAGCTTGCAAAATGCTGAAATCTTCTCCTCTTTTGGGCTTCTTACATACATTTGAGACACTCGGCAAAGAAATTTCCTCAAGTTGTTCATGGGGAATCGAAACAAGAACAGAAGGATTCATAGTTTGTTTATCGAGTTTGAAGAGAAAAAGTTCTTCTTTAATAGCTATCAGAAGGGGCAGACAGATTAAGACGACGATGACCGCGACGCCACTGGCATAGCCAGCCTGAGAGAAAACAATGTTTCTCTGGGTTATGGTGAGAAACAAGAGGAACACCGCTATCGCTATGGAAACGTAAAGCAAGTGGTAGAACACTTTGAGCTCCTGTGGATGCTTTCGAGCTTTGATTGTCCGAATTGGAAGAAAACACAAGGAACATACAATGGAGGGTAGCCATGAAAGAAGGAGGAGAAGATCCATAGAATTTTGGTTGCCGTAAATTGCTAAATTAATTTGAGTTAGGATGGCTCCACCGAGGCCAACGAAACCCTTGAGAAGGCCCAAAATGATACCGCGTTGATCAGGAAAATTTCCAACGCTGGTGACCATAACAGCGGTGTTGGGGAAGTTCTGTGAATTAGAAGTAATATAGATGTAAACAAACATTAGCCATAATTGGGGTTTCGAGACGTAGTTAGAAACAGAGAGCCAAATCATAAAGTAGCTGAAGAAATTGGAGGATATCCCCACAAGGAAAAGCATCCACGGCGGAGCCACCTCGGCGAAAAGCCCGGCAAAAACTCCAAGGTTGGAGCCGAGATCTTTAGCGAATCCCAAGGTATTAAGTTGGGTTTGATTGTAGTCAAATTTTGTTTTTAGGAGTTTGGAGTATGTTCCGAACAAATAAGGTGAACCACAGCCGATCATGATTAGAAAAGAGGTGAATACTGAAAACCAACGTCCTTCAACGACTTGTTTCACAAATAGCCAACTTTCTCCTCCACGGTTGTTGCCCATGGTCACCAATTGGGCTAATGGACGCTAGAATTTGATTATTGATTAAGAATAAGAGGAGTCAGTGTTGGCTGAGAATGGAGAATGGAGAATGGAGAATGAAAATTGGGAATGAGATTTTGGTTCCCAATTTGGTGCCCTATAAAGGAAATTCAGTTCCACAGTTTATGTACCAAACATCTTACCTAACGTAACAAAAGCAGAGTTTAATGATGGAAAATGGTTTTGCAAGCCGAAACAAACAGCAACTTCCTCTCCTACACCCTGTCAACAATGAGCTTTTCCGGTGAACTTGGACAAGATGGATAAAAATAAATAAACCCCAAACAACAACTCACTCCTTCCATAACATCATTTGTAGTTCCTGGTGTCATACATTCATTTTCATCCCTCTAACATTCTATTTCTTTGTCCTTCACAACAATATAATTTCATGAAAGATGTAATTTTTTTCATTAACATGACTGGAGAACTAAAAATTATATATGACAAAACTAATGCTAAATAGTATCACCCATCTACTTTGAGGTTGGTTTCCACCTTTTATGTTCTCGAAATAAATGAGAAGTATATATCCAGAGGAATTTTAAAAATAGAATTATTAAGAAACTTAAAACAATATAAAGTTACAATGTATACCAACAACCATGTGCATCTTCATTTTCAATGAATCAACAATGTGCAACTTCTTCAAAAGTGATTTCAAACAAAATAAGCATGTTTGCAATGAGAAACTTGTCTTCGATAATTGATGGTAAGTGTAATCATCTCTCGTGGTCAATAAAGTTAAATCTTTGAGAATACCGAAAAACCACAATCAAAATGCTCTAATACTAATTGTTGTAATGGAAGCGAAAGGAAAATTGATTGCGCTCACACACCCACAAACAGAAACTAAACAAAGAGACACAAAAATTTATGTTGTTCGGAGAAAAAAAATTCCCTTACATCCACGAGTGGTGACAAATCTCAATAATTAAAGTGTTTACAAAGTGTATATCTCACACTCTCCCACTACAAAGTTCCTCCCAAATGTCACTCAACAAAGACAAAAATGACATTCAAACTCAATACATCTCAATCATCCTAGACAACCCTTAATATATGCATAGAAGCATTAATGTCATACCTGAATAAAGATGATTCATGTATCAAAATGAAAGATGAATCAAAAAATTTATAAACAAAATAAATGAGAGATGAACCAAATAGGTGGTAGTTATGAACTAAATAAATAAGAGTTATGAATAAAAGGTTACAACTAGAATAAATGAGAGTTATGAACCCAATAAATGTTAAGAGATCGCATGAATCTATCCTTCAAAACAATTTTTGTCATAAATTATATTGTTACGAACATATCGAAAAAGATATAGATGGAAGGTGAAGAAAATAGAATGTTAGAAGGGTGAAAATGCATCGATGACACTAGGAACGGCAAATGATGTTATGGAAGGGGAACATTCACAGGGGGCTTATTTATTTTTATCCTTCTTGGCTAAGTTCACCTGAAAGCTGACTGTTGACAGGGTGTAGAATAGGAAGTTGCTGTTTATTTCAGCTTGGGACACCATTTTCCATCACTAAACTCTTCCTACGTTGCTTTAGGTAAGATGTTTGGTACATCAACTGTGGAACTGAATTTCCTTTTTAGGGAACCAAATTGGGGACCCAAAATCTCATTCCCAATTTTCACTCTTTGATCTTTGATCTTTATTCTTTATTCCTCAATCCTCATTCTTCATTCTCATTCTTCATTCTCATTCTCATTCTCATTCTCATTCTCATTCACATTGAACGCTGACTTCTCTTATTCCTAATCAATAATCAATTTTAACAGTCATTCCTAATCAATAATCAATTTTTAGTAACCATGGACGACAACTGTGGAACAGAAAGTTAGGCAATTTGTAAAACAACTTGGTGAGCGACGATGGTTTTTGGTGCTCACCTCCTTTCGGATCATTATCGGGTGTGGTTCACCATACTTGTTTGGAACATACACCAAACTCCTAAAAACAAAATTTAACTACAACCAAACCCAACTTAATACCTTGGGGTTCGCTAAAGATCTCGTCTCCAACCTCGGAGTTTTTGCCATAATTTTTGCCCCTTGTGGGGATATCCTCCAATTTCTTCAATTACTTTATGATTTGGCTATCCGTTTCTAACTACATCCCAAAACCCCATTATTTATGGCTAATGTTTGTGTTGGGACATGGAGCCTGATACCTAGATCTGATCTGGTAGAATATATTTGGAAGATATTTAGTAAAGATCTAGTAGAGATATATTTAGAAGATATTTAGTAAAGATCTGGTAGAGATATATTTGGAAATATTTGATAGAAATATATTTGTTAGATTATATCTTGTAGTTTTAAATCTTTTAAAGATATATTTAGTAAATTGAAAGTATATATATATCCCATTAGTCAGGGCTATCAAAATGTATTTTTCTTCATTCTCCGTATTCTATCTTGTTGTACATGCCTCCTCATTGTATTTTCTCTCTTCTGTTCTTTGTGTTCATCTTAATTGAGTGTGTGCGTTGTTGAGCGATCCTAACAATTGGTATCAGAGCTAACAACTAGTATGATCCTAACAACTGGTATCAGAGCGAGGCGAAATTCACCAGGATCTGTGAAGATGGAAATTTCAAATATTGGAATTGAAAAGTTTGATGGATCCGAATTCAGTTTTTGGAAGATACAGATTGAAGACTGTCTGTACCATAAAGGTCTTCACAAACCCCTGCTGGGGATGAAGCTGGATATTATGACCACGGAGCAATGGAAGCTCAAGAATCGTCAGACCTTAGGGTTGATCCAGTTGACGCTGTCCAAAACCGTGGCGTTCAATATTATCAAGGAGAAGACAACGTGAGATCTATTGAAGGCACTGTCGAATATGTACAAAAACCGTCGGCTATGATCAAGGTGTATTTGATGTGAAGGTTGTTTAATCTACAAATGTCTGAAGGTGGATCTGTTGCTGATCATATAAACGAATTCAATATGATTACAAGTCAACTAAGTTCGGTGGATATTAATTTCAAAGATGAAGTTAAGGCATTGATTTTGATGTCATCTTTACCTAAGTCGTGGGATACTATTGTTGCCACGATCAGTAGTTCACAAGGATCTGATAAACTGAAGTTTAATGAAATTCGAGATGTAGTTCTTAGCGAAAGTATTCGCAAATGGAAAATCGTAGATTCACCAGGCAATGCTCTTAGTGTTGATTGAAGGGGAAGAAGTAAATCAAAGGGCCCAAACAATGGGCGATCAAAATGAAGGAACCGAGGAAAATCTCCAAACAAACCAAATGTAAAGTGTTGGTGTTGTGGAGAAAAATGTCATTTTCGGCAGATTGTACAAAGAGGAAACAGAATTACAAATCAGAACATGATGATGATTCGGTAAATTCAGCAGAAGACATTGGGATGCTTTAATCCTCAGCGTGGATAGTTCGATTAAATCCTGGATTTTGGATTCAGGTGCATCTTTTCATTCGTCTCCAAATAAAGAGCTGTTTCGAAATTTCAAGTCTGGAAGTTTCGAAAAGGTGTATCTTGCCGACCACAAAGATGTGAAGATCGAAGGAAAAGGGGATGTCTGCATAAAAACTCTGGCAGAAAATCAGTGGACATTAAAGGATGTTAGATATATTCCTAGTCTTAAGGAGAACCTGATCTTTATTGGTCAGTTGGATAGTACAGGTTATGCAACAAAGTTTAAGAAGAGTTCATGGAAGATTGTGAAGGGTGCTATGGTGGTAGCACGTGGCACAAAATCTGGAACTTTGTACACCACTACAGGGTGTATGGACATGGATGTTGTTGCTAAGAGTACTTCAAATTCAAGCCTATGGCATAATAGAATTGGACATATGAGCGTTACGCTGGAAGGAGTTTGGGAACTCTAAAATCTGTTGATATGAGTCATTGTGTGAACTGCGTTATGAGCAAACAAAAACAAGTTAGCTTCACAAAGACTGTCAGAGAATTGAAAAAAAGTACCGGGACAACGAAGCAAGTGGGAGTTGAGGTTGAGTTGCAGAACAATTCACATAGTGATGTAGCAGATACTCAAGAAACTCCTGAGACTGTTGCTGAGAAACCAGAGGTGAAGCAAGTGGGAGTTGAGGTTGAGTTGTTGAAAGATTCACATAGTGATTTTGTAGCGGATACTCAAGAAACTCCTGAGACTCTTGCTGAGGAATTAGAGGTGAAGCAAGTTGAAGTTGAGGTTGAGGTTGAGTTGCTGAAAAATTCACCTAGTGATGTTGTAGCTGATACTCAAGAAACTCCTGAGACTGTTGCAGAAGAACCGGAAGAGGAGCAAGTGATACCTGAGCAGGTGTTGAAAAGATCATCCATAACCATCAGATTTCAAATAGGTACGTACCCTCTTTACACTATCGGTTGGTGACTGATGAAGGGGAATGAAAGCCCCTTGATGAGGCCCTACAATTGGAAGATACAACTAAGTGGGAGCAAGCTACGGATGATGGGATGTCTAGGCTTCAAAAATGCGTTGCTCTTTCATCTGTTGAGCTGAGTACGTGGCAATAGCTGAAGCTGGAAAGGAGATGATATGGATGACAGACTATCTAGAAGAATTAGGTAAGAAGCAGCGCGAGAAGATTCTTCAAGTAGATAGTTAGAGTGTCATGCAGTTGACGAGGAATCCGGTCTGTCATTCAAAAAAATAAAACACAGAAGGTGATACCACATGGAAGTTAATGGAAGATGGTGATGTGTTTGGAGAAGATAACGGGTGCAAGGAATTCAGCAAGCATTTTTTGTTGATGCTGAAACATTGAGGTTGTGCAAAACCTCAAGTGGTATGATACAGATTGATAATGAAATTCTTGGTTGACTGGATCTGTCTCCAAGTGGGAGATTGTTAGGGTTGACTAGATCAATCTCCAATTGGGAGATTGTTAGGGTTGACTGAATCAGTCTCCAGATTGTTGGGATATGAAGCCTGGTGCCTAGATATGGTAGTGATATATTTGGAAGATATTTCGTAAAGATCTAGTAGTGATGTATTTGGAAGATATTTCGTAAAGATCTGGTAGAGATGTATTTGAAGATATTTCGTAAAGATCGGATAGAGATATTGTTAGGCTATGGAGCCTAATGCTTATTTATAACTTAGTCGACGATTATACATAGTAAAACTATATTTAATAAATAACATATAAAGTAAATTGTCATTTATAGTAAATAGTTATGTATAGTAAAAAGCTATATTTAGTAAAGCTATATATGATAGATAGTTATATATAGTAGATGGTTATATAGTAAGCTAAACTATATATATATCCACTCAAGCAGAGCTTTGAAAATGTACTTTCTATATTCTCTGTATTCTCTCTTACTGTACATACTTGGAGTCATCAATACAAATCATTTAGCCAATATTCTCCTTGCATTTTCTCTATCCTATTTTTTGTGTTCATCTAGATCAAGTGTGTGCGTTGTTGTGCGATCCTAACAACTGGTATTAGAGCTAGGCGGAAGTCACCACAATCTGTGAAGATGGAAAGCTTAAAGATTGGAATTGAGAAGTTCGATGGATCTAATTTTAGTTTCTGGAAGATGCAGATTGAAGATTATTTGTACTAGAAAAATCTTCACGAACCCTTGGTGGGGGTGATGCTGGATACCATGACCATGGAACAGTGGAAGCTCAAGGATCGACAGACATTAGGGTTGATCCGTTTGGTGCTATCCAGAAGTGTGGCGTTTAACATCATCAAGGAGAAGACAACGTTACATCTGTTGAAGGCGCTGTCGAATATGTATGAAAAACTGTCGGCTATGAACAAGGTGTATTTGATACGAAGATTGTTCAATCTACAGATGTCTGAAGGTGAATCTGTTGTTGATCATATTAATGAATTCAATATGATTGTAAGTCAACTAAGTTCGGTGGAAATTAATTTTGATGATGAAATTAAAGCATTGATTTTGATGTCATCTTTACCCGAGTCATGGGATACTGTTGTTGCCTCAATCAACAGTTCCCGAGTATCTAATAAACTGAAGTTTGATCAAATTCGAGATGTAGTTCTCAGCAAAAGTACTCGCAAACGACAAATTGGAAATTCATCTAGTAGTGCTCTCAATGTTGACCAATGGGGAAGAAGTAAACCGAAGGGCCCAAACAAAGGGCGATCAAAATCAAAGAATCGAGAAAAATCTTCAAATAGACCAAACGTAACGTCTTAGAATTGTAGAGAAAAAGGTCACTTTCGGACATATTGTACAAGACCAAAGAGGAAGCAGAATCACAAATTTGGAGATGATGATGATTCTATACATTGAGTAGAAGACAGTAAGGATGCTTTAATCCTTAGCGTGGGCAGTTCAATTGAATCCTGAATTTTGGATTCAGGTGCATCTTTTCATTCGTCTCCAAATAAAGAGTTGTTCCAAATTTCAAGTCTAGAAATTTCGAGAAGATGTATCTTGCCAACAACAAAGATTTGGAGATTAAAGGAAAAGGGGATGTCTACATAAAAACTCTAACAAGAAATCAGTGGACATTAAAGGTTGTTAGATATATTCCTAGTTTCAAGAAGAACCTGATCTCTATTGGTCAGTTGGACAGCACAGGTTATGCAACAAAGTTAGGGAAGAGTCCGTGGAAGATTATGAAGGGTGCTATGGTGGTAGCACGTGACACAAAATCTGGAACCTTATACACCACTGCAGGGTGTGTGAACATAGCTGCTGTTGCTGAGAGTGCTTCAAATTCAAGTCTATGGCACAATAGACTTGGACATATGAGCATGAAAGGAATGAAGATGCTGGCTACGAAAGGAGTTTTAGAAGGTCTAAAATTTGTTGATGTGGGTCGTTGTGAGAACTATGTTATGAGCAAGCAGAAACGAGTTAGCTTCACAAGGACTGCTAGAGAATTGAAGAAAGTGAGAGTTGAGCTTGAGTTACAGAGAAACTCACTAAGTGATGTTATAGCAGATACTCATGAAACTCCTGAGACTACTGCTGAGGAACCAGATGTGGAGCAAGGTTCCAAGACAACGAAGCAAGTGGGAGTTGAGCTTGAGTTGCGGAAAAAATCACCTAGTGATGTTGTAGCAGATACTCAAAAAACTTTTGAGATTGTTGCAGAAGAACCAGCGGTAGCTGAACCGGTGTTGAGAAGATCATCCAATACTATCAGAGTACCAGATATGTATGTACCTTCATTACCCTATTTGTTGCTGATGAAAAGGAACCAGAGCCCCTTGATGAGGCCCTACAGTTGGAGGATACAACCAAGTGGGAGCAAGCCATGGATGATGGGATGTCTAGGCTTCAAAAATGTGCTGTACTGAGGCTGAGTACGTGGCAATAACTGAAGCTGAAAAGGAGACGAAATGGATGACTGACTATCTGGAAGAATTGGGTAAGAAGCAGCACGAAAAAATTCTTCATAGAGATAGTCAAAGTGTCATACAGTTGGTGAGGAACTCGATCTATCATTTAAAGACAAAACACAGAAGTCAATTCCATTTCACTCGCAGGTTAGTGAAAGATGGTGATGTGTTTGGAGAAGATAGAGGGTGCAAAGAATCCAACAAACATGTTGACAAAATGGGTTGATGTTGAAATATTGTGGTTGTGCAAAGCCTCAATGGGTGCCATGAAGATGCTCATGGTCGTTCGAGAATGAAATTTTTGGTTGACTAGATCCGTCTCCAAGTGGGAGAATTGTAGGCTATCGAGCCTAATACTTATTTATAGCTTAGTCAACGGTTATACATAGTAAAGCTATATTTAGTAAATGACATATAAAGTAAATTGTCATTTATAGTAAATAACTATGTATAGTAAAAAGCTATATCTAGTAAAGCTATATATAGTAGATAGTTATATATAGTAGATGGTTATATCTGGTAAAACTATATATAGTAAGCTAAACAATATATATATCCGAGAGCTTTGAAGATGTACTTTCTATATTCTTGTATTCTCTCTTACTGTATATACTTGGACTTATCAATACAAATCCTTTAGCCAATATTCTCCTTGCATTTTCTCTATCATGTTTTCTGTGTTCATCTAGATTGAGTGTGTGTGTTGTTGTGTGATCCTTACAGATATATATGGTAGATATTTGGAAAGATTTGATAGAGATATATTTGTTAGATTATATCGGGTAGGTTGCAATCTTTGGAAGCTATATTTAGTAAATTGAAACCATATATATACCTCGCTAGCTAGTGCTCTCAAAATGTACTTTTATTTATTCTCTGTATTGTACATATCTGAAGTCATCAATAATAAAACTTTTAGCCAATATTCCTCCTTGTATTTTCTCTCTCCTGTTCTTCGTGTTCATCTTGATCAATTGTGTGCGTTGTTGAGCGATCCTAACAATTGGTATCAGAGCTAACAACTGGTATCGATCCTAACAGTTTGCGCTGAAGACTCAATATCTGTTTGTTGTTCAATTGTCATATTTAAATAACAGTATATCCAAAAAAAAAAAAAAAAAAAAAAAAAAAAAAAAAAAAAAAAAAAAAAAAAAAAAAAAAAA
>NW_019268547.1:1689111-1706200 GCF_002738365.1 Cucurbita moschata | reverse complement strand
AAAAAAAAAAAAAAAAAAAAAAAAAAAAAAAAAAAAAAAAAAAAAAAAAGCAACTGAACTAAAGCCCTCACAGGGCTATTCCACTCACTTAATTTGCGTGGCTTGGCTTTAATTAAGAAATAGGGAGAAAAAAAAAAAAAGGAATGGCTTTAAATAAGGGATTTATGTAACAGGCTATGCTGGTGGCGACACAGTCATCGTGGTCTTAACTATTTGCCCCTTCTGATAGTTATTAAAGAAGAACTTTTTCTCTCCAAACTTGATAAACAAACCTTGAGTCCATCTGTTGCTATTCAAATGAATTGTGAGCAAGAGAAAATTTTAGAAATTTCTTTGCTCAATGTCTCAAATATCCAACTCATTCCATAAGTATTTTAGTTTTATGGATTTCTATATTTAATTTCTTTGGTCGGGTCTTCTCTGGTTTCACTCTGAAATCCTTATGACCAAATACAAATTACCTCGCCCTTTTATGTTCGGTCTTACCCAAGTTTTCACCTGCACCGGCTTGCTCTCCATCGCATTCCCTTATATAAATTCAGTCTATGTAGCTTCGTTGATCATTGGGTTTGGCCTTGGAGCCCAAACTCCATTGATATTGGCCATAATCTCTGATCTCTTTGGCCTCAAACATTACTCGTCACTGCTCAATTGTGGGCAACTAGCAGTCCCACTTGGATCATATATAATGAACATGGAAGTAGTAGGGAAGTTTTACGATGCTGAAGCCACTAAAATTCAGAATGTGAAGAACGGGAAGGGTCTAACTAGCATTGGAACTCCTTGCTTTAGTGAATCGTTCATGATTTTGACTGCAGTGACTTTGTTTGGAGCGATGGCTTCGTTTGTGCTAGGTTATGGAACTCGAGACTTCTACACAGGCAATATATATAAAAAAATACAAAGATGACATGAGGGTTACGGAGTCGAACTTAAATTATATTCTTGTGGTGATAAGAACAATGAACACAACAAAAGAAAAAACAGATGAGGGAAGTAAATGAGAGAAACTGCACAACAAAAACATAACTACTTTAGGGCATTCTATTTTCCTTTTAACTTTTTAATTTTTAATTTTGTGCATAGATGTTTCATCCTTTTTAAAAGATGGCTTGAAAACGTGACAATTTATTAATATTATCAAGGATAGTTACATGACTAGTAAAACAAATTGTGTATATGGGAGAATGGAGTTCGAAATTTAAGATTTTTGAAATATTAGTAGTTTATATATATAGAATATCTAACTGTCTTTTATTTCATACACCTACATATTTCATATTTGATATGTCAACAATCTTTTGAGATATCCAAAGTCACTTAGAATGAAAATGGACATTAATTTCTATAATTTAAATAAAAATGGAGTTTATCAAATAGAAATTTAGTTATTTCCTTTCGAATTTCTGACGAGAATAGTCCTTTTATCTTCTAAAATAGTATAAATAATAAATAACTCGGAAAGAAGAACGAAAAGTTTTTTTTTTTTGAGTGATAGTGAAAAAAGTTGACAGATAAGTCACCCTTATGGCCACTCAACACAATTGTACATGAGATTTTCATCCTATACAGTCCCTCGTTCAATTCTTTCGAAGTCATTGGATCCTTTTTCTTGTTCGTGAATCTCCTCCCCCTTTCCATTCCATCCCAAAGAGTGACCGACTCCATGTGAGTAGAACTTCATCTACAACATAATCGGCCATTTTCTTGACTATAGAACAATCTCAACAAAGTAATCACTAACCTAAGTACAACATTTTTTTTTTTAAAGGACAACATTTTGTTTTGAACATAAAAATAAAATAGAAAATTTGTAATGGTTAACAAAAGCCATGAATTTCTTTTATATATATTAAAAAAATCTAAGTATAGTAAAAATTCCTGATAACATATTACTCACAATAACTCACAATGATGTCAATGATGTCAAATATCCTCAGCAAAATTTTTATGCTATAACTCGGAACTCAAACAAAAAAAAATTACAAAGGAGAAACTTAGAGAAAATTCACAGAATACTCTACTTAAGAAAGTTGGTGAGTATTTTTTTAAACTTAATATTAACACGATTTTAAAAAAGTTTAAATGCTTTTTTATATATATATATTCTTTAATATAAGTATACCATTGATATTTTGAATATAAAGTAGATAAATGATGTATCAATAGTGCATATGAGTAATATATCAGTAATATAACGGCACTCATTTAAAAATGCTATTTTAGCATAACTTTGATGTATTATAGCACATCAAACGATCACTTATCCAAAATTTATTTCAAGTATAAGACATTAGTGTATAAATAATATATCTATGTCATTAATGTACTTATGATTGATATATTCTCTATTTCATTCTCCGTGCTCTTCATTTAGATCTAATCTTTATATCGATTATATCGAATGTATGAGATGTGGGATTCTAACATTTTCCTATTTTATTAAGTTTGATTAACTAACAAATGGTTAGCTGTAGTTGTTGTGATATCATTGGTTAGGAAGTTTTGACTTCGTTACAACTTGAACGACACCAACGTTAAATTATACAGATGTCAGATGAGACAGGTATTTGTTACACAAACTGAAGAACTGAATTCCTTTTATTAACCCACCAAATTAAACACAATTCTCACTTCCAATCTTCTTCGCAGCTCTCCTCTTCCATTACCAACCATTCTTTGTAGCAATGGCTGACAACTCTTTACCAGAAAGCTGGCGTTTTATCAAACAAGTCGTCGAAGGACGATGGTTTGCGGTATTCGCCTCCTTTCTAATCATGATCGGCGCTGGTTCAACCTACATTTTTGGAACATACTCGAAAGCAATAAAGTCGCAATTCGATTACAATCAAACACAAATCAACACATTAGGATTTGCCAAAGATCTCGGCTCAAACTTCGGAGTTTTCGCTGGCCTTCTCGGCGAAGTTGCTCCACCGTGGGTTCTATTCCTCGTCGGCTCAGCTCTCAACTTCTGGAGTTACTTCATGATTTGGCTCTCCATCACCGGCCGTATCGCCAAGCCCCCGTTTTGGGAAATGTTCCTTTTCATCTGCGTAGCTGCGAATTCACAAAATTTCGCCAACACCGCCATTTTGGTCACGAGCGTTCGAAACTTCCCGGACCGACGAGGCATCATTCTTGGGCTTCTCAAGGGTTTCGTTGGGTTCGGAGGTGCTATTTTGACTCAATTCTATTTAGCTCTTTACGGCCATGATAACCCAACCAATTTGGTGCTTCTTCTCTCTTGGCTACCAACCGTTGCGTCTATGTTGTTTTTTCTCTCAATTCGACCAATCAAAGTCCGTAAAGATCCAGATGAGCTTAGAGTTCTTTACCATTTGCTTTATGTGTCCATAATTTTGGCGCTGTTTCTCTTATTCTTAACCATAACCCAAAAACAAACAGTGTTTACTCAAGAAGCTTACATGAGCGGCGCCACCGTGATCATCGGCTTATTGCTTATCCCTCTTTTGATAGCCATTAGAGAAGAGTTCATGCTCTTCAAACTCAACAAACAAACCCTAAATAACAATCCTACCGTCCCCATTTTAATGCCGGAGCACGAGCCTTCCCCCAAAGCCCCACCCACAATACAGCAAATTCCCGAAGCTTCAACCTCGTGTTTCTCAATGACATTCAAAAAGCCACAAAGAGGTGAAGATTTCACCATTTTACAAGCTTTATTCAGCAAAGACATGGCGCTTGTTTTCATAGCCACACTTACTGCCTGTGGCGCATCAATTGCAGCCATTGATAACTTAGGTCAGGTTGGTGAATCACTTGGCTATCCATCTCAAACAATAAGCATATTCGTTTCGTGGGTTTCGATATTCAATTTCTTCGGTCGGGTCTTCTCCGGTTTCATCTCGGAAGCGCTTATGACCAAATACAAATTACCCCGACCTCTCATGTTCGCTTTTTCCCATCTTTTAACTTGCATTGGCATTCTCTTTATTGCCTTCCCATATAAGGGTTCCGTTTACGCAGCGTCCTTGATCATTGGGTTCGGGTTTGGAGCGCAAGTTCCAATGGTGTTCGCCATAATCTCGGAACTCTTCGGCCTCAAATATTACTCGACAATATTCAATTGTGGGCAATTGGCTGTCCCAATTGGATCTTACATACTGAACGTTGATGTAATTGGGAAGTTGTATGACATTGAAGCAGCAAAGCTTGGTGGGGTTAAGAATGGGAAGGGGCTAACTTGCACGGGCACTCATTGCTTTAGTGGGTCTTTCTTGATTTTGGCTGTGGTGGTATTGCTCGGAGCTGTGGTTTCGCTTGTGTTGGCTTATAGGACTCAAGACTTTTACAAAGGCGACGTTTATAACAAGTATAGAGAGGACATGTGGATTCCTCAATCGGATATGGAATTCTATTGTATAGATGACAGGAAGAAAGGTGGTAACAATTTACCACGGATGGATATGCCGCCCAAATATAATTTTCTCAAGCTTTAATTTAGTTGGTGTGTCGCCAAATCTTGTCAAGTATTGTATTCTTTGCCTTAAACATTTCGTTTAGGCACATAATTGAAATTGATATCTAAATTTCAAGCTAAAAATTTCTATATGATCATATGAACCAAGGTTGTCAATTAGCTTTAGATATGGGTCTCATGCCATTGGGGACAAAACTCTATTCGTGTTTGTAATTTGCTATTTTTTATGGAAAGGGGCATAATTCTCTATTCTCTTTTTTAAGTTATTTGTTTTTGTTGAAATCTCTACCTAGGCGATCTTTATATACGCCTTTTGCAACATTCTCCATGTACCAAATTATTAAATAATGAATCAATATATATATTATGGTTATGGTGATTCATGAGTAATCTAATACATGTATGTCCCAAATGAATCAAGTCTAAGATGTATCCAATGAACTTCTGGTTGAACACAACTTTTTGTGAAAAACATTCAGCACTTTTTATTAATACCATAAAGATGGAAATGAATGTACCAATGTATAGTGATGAGTTAGTAGTTTCAAATGAAAATGACAAAAGAAGCTTGATAGACGACAATATCTTATAGTATGCTATAAATATTATAAATATTAAAAGTGGTAGTGTCGAAAGAAAGTTTTGTCACTACGACGTATGTAAATATGAAATTAAAGTATAGGTAGGATATATATATGGAGTTGAATGTCATTTTTTAATGTATTGAGATGTATTGAGTTTGAATGTCATTTTTGTATTTGTTGAGTGACATTTTGGAGGAACTTTGTTGAGTGACATTTGGGAGGAACTTTGTTTGAGAAACTTTGTAGTGGGAGAGGGTGAGATATACACTTTGTAAACACTTTAATTATTGAGATTTGTCACCACTCGTGGATGTAAGGGAATTTTTTTTCTCCGAACAACGTAAATTTTTGCGTCTCTTTGTTTAGTTTCTGTTTGTGGGTGTGTGAGCGCAATCGATTTTCCTTTCGCTTCCATTACAACAATTAGTATTAGAGCATTTTGATTGTGGTTTTTCGGTATTCTCAAAGATTTAACTTTATTGACCACGAGACATGCTTACCCTTACCATCAATTATCGAAGACAAGTTTCTCATTGCAAACATGCTTATTTTGTTTGAAATCACTTTTGAAGAAGTTGCACATTGTTGATTCATTGAAAATGAAGATGCACATGGTCGTTGGTATACATTGTAACTTTAAATTGTTTTAAGTTTCTTAATAATTCTATTTTTAAAATTCCTCGCGATATATACTTCTCATTTATTTCGAGAACATAAAAGGTGGAAACCAACCTCAAAGTAGATGGGTGATACTATTTAGCATTAGTTTTGTCATATATAATTTTTAGTTCTCCAGTCATGTTAATGAAAAAAATTACATCTTTCATGAAATTATATTGTTGTGAAGGACAAAGAAATAGAATGCTAGGAGGGTGAAAATGAATGTATGACACCAGGAGCTGCAAATGATGTTATGGAAGGGGTTAGTTGTTGGGGGTTTATGTTTTTTTTTATCCATCTTGTCCAAGTTCACCGGAAAAGCTCATTGTTGACAGGGTGTAGGAGAGGAAGTTGCTGTTTGTTTCGGCTTGCAAAACCATTTTCCATCATTAAACTCTGCTTTTGTTACGTTAGGTAAGATGTTTGGTACATAAACTGTGGAACTGAATTTCCTTTATAGGGCACCAAATTGGGAACCAAAATCTCATTCCCAATTTTCATTCTCCATTCTCCATTCTCCATTCTCAGCCAACACTGACTCCTCTTATTCTTAATCAATAATCAAATTCTAGCGTCCATTAGCCCAATTGGTGACCATGGGCAACAACCGTGGAGGAGAAAGTTGGCTATTTGTGAAACAAGTCGTTGAAGGACGTTGGTTTTCAGTATTCACCTCTTTTCTAATCATGATCGGCTGTGGTTCACCTTATTTGTTCGGAACATACTCCAAACTCCTAAAAACAAAATTTGACTACAATCAAACCCAACTTAATACCTTGGGATTCGCTAAAGATCTCGGCTCCAACCTTGGAGTTTTTGCCGGGCTTTTCGCCGAGGTGGCTCCGCCGTGGATGCTTTTCCTTGTGGGGATATCCTCCAATTTCTTCAGCTACTTTATGATTTGGCTCTCAGTTTCTAACTACGTCTCGAAACCCCAATTATGGCTAATGTTTGTTTACATCTATATTACTTCTAATTCACAGAACTTCCCCAACACCGCTGTTATGGTCACCAGCGTAGGAAATTTTCCTGATCAACGCGGTATCATTTTGGGCCTTCTCAAGGGTTTCGTTGGCCTCGGTGGAGCCATCCTAACTCAAATTAATTTAGCAATTTACGGCAACCAAAATTCTATGGATCTTCTCCTCCTTCTTTCATGGCTACCCTCCATTGTATGTTCCTTGTGTTTTCTTCCAATTCGGACAATCAAAGCTCGAAAGCATCCACAGGAGCTCAAAGTGTTCTACCACTTGCTTTACGTTTCCATAGCGATAGCGGTGTTCCTCTTGTTTCTCACCATAACCCAGAGAAACATTGTTTTCTCTCAGGCTGGCTATGCCAGTGGCGTCGCGGTCATCGTCCTCTTAATCTGTCTGCCCCTTCTGATAGCTATTAAAGAAGAACTTTTTCTCTTCAAACTCGATAAACAAACTATGAATCCTTCTGTTCTTGTTTCGATTCCCCATGAACAACTTGAGGAAATTTCTTTGCCGAGTGTCTCAAATGTATGTAAGAAGCCCAAAAGAGGAGAAGATTTCAGCATTTTGCAAGCTCTTCTAAGCAAAGATATGACTCTTATTTTCATAGCAACTGTTTCTGCATGTGGGTCCTCCGTTGCAGCCATTGACAATCTTGGGCAGATCGCCGAGTCACTTGAATATCCAAACCATTCCATAAGTATACTGGTTTCATGGATTTCTATATTCAATTTCTTTGGTCGAGTCTTCTCTGGTTTCATCTCTGAAACCCTTATGACCAAATACAAATTACCTCGCCCTTTCATGTTCGGTCTTACACAACTTTTCACCTGCACCGGCTTGCTCTCCATCGCTTTCCCTTATATAAATTCAGTCTATATAGCTTCATTGATCATTGGGTTTGGCCTTGGAGCCCAAACTCCATTGATATTCGCCATAATCTCTGATCTCTTCGGCCTCAAACATTACTCGACACTGCTCAACTGTGGGCAACTGGCTGTCCCACTTGGATCTTATATAATGAACGTGGAAGTAATAGGGAGGTTTTACGATGCAGAAGCCACTAAAATTGGAAATGTGAAGAACGGGAAGGGCCTAACTTGCACTGGAACTCATTGCTTTAGTGAATCGTTCATGATTTTGGCTGCAGTGACTTTGTTTGGAGCGATGGCTTCGTTTGTGCTAGCTTATAGAACTCGAGACTTCTACAAAGGCGATGTATATAAGAAATACAGAGATGACATAGGGGTTACGCAGTCGAACGTGGAATTATATTCTGCCGATGATAGGAACAATGAACACAAAAAGATAACTGATGATCGAAGTAAATAAGAGAAACTGCTCAAGGTTTTGATTTTGTGTTGCAGATGTTTCATTCTTTTGTAAGTAAGGATTACTTGAATACGTGACCATTTATAAATATATTCTCAAAGACAATTGCATGACTAGTAAAACAAATTGTGGAAACGGGAGAAGGGAGTTTGAAATTTAATGTTTTTGAAAGATTTAGTGGTTCTGCCTTTTTATTTCTTACCATTGACTGACCTACTTAACATTGAGATATAGAAGATACAAACACTCCTGACTTGGAATGAAAATCGACTCGATAATTTCTATAATTTAAAAAACAATAGTTGATCAAATAGATTTTGATATAATTCAACAAAAATTTATAAAAAAAAGACATGTAGAAATCATTAACAAACATATAGAAAACAAAGTATATATTCAAAACATACAAATCTTATGCATGACTTAGATCTATGTTCTACCCTTACTCTTTTCTTGAACTTTAAATTAAAAATTGCAAGAGGACTGACAAATAGATATGGAAAAGTAAGATGAATTTTTTTTTTCTTGCAAACTTTAAAACAATAAAACATTTTTTTTTAAAAAAATATAAACCAATACATTTACCATTTTAGATTTAATTAAAAAACTAGCATGGAAAACAAAATACAAACTAAGTACCAAAAATCCTCCTTGGTGGCGGCATGACTCCCAAAAATTTTCCAGGTGGACCAATAAATAAACTATCACCTAGGTAATATCTTCGCAGCATAAATAAACTCAATAAGTAATCTACTTATTGCATCCATGACTTAGTTAGTTATTATTGGTTTTCGTCTCGAGTCCAGGAAGTTCAAACCTAGTACAACTATCTAAGCTTTTGGGAGTTCCTAAAGTACCTAAGGTAGTTTTCCTGCATGTCATAAACCAAAATGTGGTTTAGAGGAAGTTCACATAACCTGGTGCCGTAGGATCTCCTGAATGGCTTAATTGAGCTTTCGAGTGAACATCTTTCTTAACTAGCTTACATTGTCTAAGAAGTAAATTATCGGTTTCAATAGGAGCAACCTCACCAAACATAATAACATGAAAGATGATATGGTATCATGAATCTTGAACATCATTCATGCAAAGGTTAGCTGGTAACCCTCCACAAACCTTAACGTCCTGCTAAAATGGTGGAAAGACCTCGTGTGTAGTCTATTTAGAGACTCTTAACCATTTTCACACATGATAAGAGAATTAGCATGAAACAACCTCAATGCACTACTATATGACTGAAGGGTATTTTTAGGCCTATTTATGTCCCTAAGAGCATTAATAATTTCCTAGAGGGAATATAAAGTGATCTTGGCTCTAGTGATATCATTCACCACTACTAATAGGCATGATAAGCGATCCACGTCCTCCTAAATGCTATAATTGTAAACTAGGTATTTAAGGGCATCTTAACGGTTTATAACTTACATTCTTGTTTTAAGGATTTTCTAGACTAATTCATGGGATTAATCATAATCTAGGAGCACGAAAGTTCAGCTCTTTAAGCAATACTCATGATCCATGGGTTCTCGATTCACTGGAAATGTCCTAACATGATAATTGTGACATAACTCTAACTGAAAATTGAATTTCACGTTTCGCCAAGAGAGGGAGAGAGTTTTTCCGACGAGCCACGTGTCCGCTGGCGATAGAAGAAACGTGTCTGGACCAAAGAGGGACACAAGTCAAGTTTTGGGTGGAGCCACGATTCGTACGCAACATGGAGCAATGCAGCTTCGTCCTTTCCGTGACAGCCTGACCCAACCCACAAACTCGAGTACTGATCCACGACACAGCGAAGCAGCCGACCCGCCGTCCAACCTGAACCGCCATCCGAAACCCAGTCAGTGACTCGCGACTGCAGATTTCTGCCCGCGCATGGCACTCGCTCGTGAGATCTGCAACTGGAATCCTCCTGGGTGCGTGGGGCGCGTGGCAGGTTTGTGTAAGCTCCTTTTTAGCCCGTTCGACTTCTTTTTGTTCGATTTTTATCCCGATTCTAATTCTTACCATATTTTTATATGTATTGGGACCTAATTCGAAAAAATCGATATTTTTGGACATGCTATTTGTGTAGAAATGCTAAATGAAGGGTATCTGTCAATTATCTAAGTCACCGTACCGATTTTTAGGAAGCAATACTTGTAGGGAACGCTTGGAATACATGCATGCTAGTGAATTTACCTTAGATGGTAACTTACCATGAATGAATTGAAGTAATGTGATTATATTGATTTTGGTTGTAATATGTGAAGCATTATGAGAATGGTCAGAGTGTTGCACTTATGCTTTAAACTTCCGCTAGATATATATATATATGTGTGTGTGTGTTTAATTCATGCTGAAAGAGATGAGAATTTGTGAACTCTGTGGCAAGTTTTTAAGCTTAGGATGCGAATAGAGCCTACGAGTAGGTAGTATAATTTTTATACTCATCCCTATTTTTCTATCTTTTTCAAGTGTTTGCTTGCAACTGATCGAGGTGAAAGAGCGTTCGAGAGCTGTCCGGTCACAAAGAGGGTCATTCAGATTGATAAATTAATATTCGAGAACTTTCTTACTCACACAGAATGAGATATTAATTAGAAATAAAATGTGATTAAGGAAAATTGATAGATGAAATATTTATTAAAGTAGAAGGGACTAACCTACAAATGAATGAATGTCTTATTTTGGTGAGAGCATGTAGTTATGCTTTGGGTTATTTTAGGGTAACAAAAGGACGATGGTTATGTTGAGATGAGGTAGTTTGAGTCTGGGTTCTTGTCCATTAAAATTTAGCAATGCGCACCAAAGTATTGAACTGAATTGGTTTTAAAAGAGTGAGGCACTGAATTGCTTGGCACCAAGAAAAGATATGGGCAACAAGGGAGGATCAGAAGCTTGGGCTTTCATCAAACAAGTGGTAGCAGGACGATGGTTTAGTGTATTCGCGGGACTGATAATGATGATCGGCAACGGCACCACTTACGTGTTTCCAACATATTCCAAAGTCATAAAAACCCAATTTGATTACAGCCAAACCCAAATTAACACATTGGGATTCGCCAAAGATCTCGGGTCGAACATCGGAATTATCGCGGGGCTTCTGGCGGAGGTGACTCCGACGTGGGTTCTCTTCATAATTGGGGCATTTCAAAACTTCACCGGCTTCTTCTTGATTTGGCTCTCCATAACTGCCCGGATCGCCAAGCCAAAATTCTGGCAAATGTTCATTCTGGTTTGCTTCGGTACTAATTCTTCAAATTGGGCCAACACTGCGATTATGGTGACGAGCGTGAGAAACTTCCCCGACCGACGAGGGATCATTTTGGGTCTTCTTAAAGGGTATGTGGGTATTGGAGGTGCCATCATAAGCCAACTTTATTTAGCCATTTACGGCCACAATGATCCATCCAATCTGGTTCTTCTTTTCGCATGGCTCCCCTCTCTCCTAATCCTCATCCTTTTCCCCTCAATTCGACCAATCCGTATCCGTAAGCATCCCGATGAACTCAAAGTGTTTTACCAGTTACTTTACGTCTCAATTCTTTTGGCCATTTTCATCTTGTTTTTAACCATTGCACAAAAACAAGTGGTTTTCTCTCAAGCTGGGTACGTAGGTGGCGCATCCTTTGTGGTTTGCTTACTATGCGTACCCATTTTAATCGCATGTAGAGAAGAGTTGTTGCTCTACAAACTCAACAAAGAAACCGCTGCTCCTTCTGTCGCACTCTCCATGCTTCACCAAAACCCTCCCACCCTCCCTACCTCTGCCGACTCGGAAATCCCCGAGATTTCGCCCTCGTGTTGCCCAAACATATGGAACAAGCCTGAAAGAGGGGAGGATTTCACCATCTTGCAAGCCGTGTTCAGCAAAGATATGGCTCTTATTTGCTTAGCTACATTTTCTGGATGTGGCTCCTCTCTAGCCGCTATAGATAATCTAGGTCAAGTTGGGGAATCACTTGGCTACTCACAACGAGCCATAGGCATCCTTGTTTCATGGGTTTCCATATTCAATTTCTTCGGCCGAGTTTTCTCTGGCTTCATCTCAGAAACCCTCATGACCAAATACAAGTTACCTCGTCCTCTAACCTTTGCTTTTGCCTTTCTCATCACTTGCGTTGGCCAGCTTTTCATCGCCTACCCTTTCCCAGGCTCCCTCTACTTAGCTGCCATAATTATTGGGTTTGGATTTGGAGCTCAAAATCCAATGCTATTTGCCGTAATATCTGAGATGTTTGGTCTTAAACGTTACTCCACGCTCTTCAATTGTGGGCAATTGGCAGCCCCATTTGGGTCTTACATACTCAACGTGGATGTTGTCGGGAAGCTGTACGATATGGAAGCTTTACGTGAACGTAAGCAGATTGCGGGGAAGGGGTTAACTTGCACTGGAGCTCATTGCTTTGGTGGGTCTTTCACAGTATTGGCTGCAGCCACATTGTTTGGAGCCGTGGTTATGTTTGTGTTGGCTTACCAGACTCGAGAATTCTACAAAAGGGATGTGTATAAGAACTTTAACGAGGAGATATGGATTCCACAAACCGAAATGGAGTTCTATCGCTTGGATAACAAGAAGAACATTGAGGATTAAATTCAAACCATCAATCTTTCAAACCTCCCATGCCCACTCAATTTGAGGACACCCTTAGGGTCCTTTCAAAAAGATATTGTCTGAGAGGGAAGATTCAAATCTTTGTAATCCATACATTTTTTAAAATTTCATTTTAATATGATTTTCCATTTCATTATTAAATGTTGACCAAATATTTGTCTTTTTCTATATTATTCCAAAATATATATAAATATCTAAAACTTCTTAGATAAACTTCTAGATAGTGAGCTCATGCTCTAACTAATCTTCTTAAATTAGTGATGATGTTTTAAGATAAAACTTTCTGAGAAGACTTTTTGATGTTCAGAACCTTAAGTATAGAAAATTGATTGTTCATACATCATACAATGATGATTCATAAACTAGTAGACGTATTTTAAAAACCTTGAGGTGAATTTGGAATAGAAAAGCAAAATAAGGACAATATTAGCTAGCGGTGAGTTTGGACTATTACATTTAAAGGGATAATTCTTTTAAGAAAATCGAAGGGAAATAACTTTCGGAAAGCCAAGTTTTTCATAGTTATTTGAGCCAAGTTTTTCATAGTTAATTAAATGGTATGAACTTAATTTTTACAACTTTGATGGAGAACAAAGTTAAAATGAGTTAGGTGGAAAACATATGAAAATGGGAAGAACTTAACTTTAATGAGATGCTAAAGAATAGAACGTGATATGTGCTAGTATCATATGTTAAAATAAATATGGGTCTTCCAATAGAGCTCCTACTTTTTCGCCTGCAAGCTCGAAGAGAAGTCATACGAGTACTTGGTAGTTGGTAGACATAAGGGTCATTCCCTCTTAAAACTTGACACGACATTATGGATATGTTCACCAACTAATCTTTTGTAGATAAAAATTCGGTATTGATCAAATTTATTCCACGATGACCCTAGCAAATCATTCAATATTGGAACTAAAACGAGGTAGCGCCTCATAATTATAAGATACACAGGATCATGACATAGACATAAATAAAGTGACTAACTAATTTATCTTAAGGATCCTGTACTCAACCCTAATGATCAGATGTGCTCTAAGGAACTTTGTGGTCAAATGTCACATCTATTGGATCGATATGGCAACCTAGAGGGTGAATAGGGTTCTAAAAAAAAGTATTTAAATATGCTTAATTTTTCGAATTATTTAGATCAATTAAAAATCACAATTAATAATTAGCACATCAAGTATAAAAATAATAGTTCTATTCAAAACAATAAATAATTCTGAAAGACTTAGAATAAGGAATAAATCACAATATTAATTTCAAACTTCAATAGCGTTATAAGAGAATATAACACTGTAGCTTTACCGTGGTTCAATCAAACTCGACTTACTCCACTCAATAAGTATCTATTGAGAATTTTGAAAATAATCTTTCTTGACTCTTTCCACACATCAGAGTAAAACTGCTACAAACTCTTTTACGAGTTTAAAATCAAACTCAATTCTTTCTACGACTCAAGATTAAACCGTTATAGATGTTGAAATTTTGAAGAATACAACACAACTGAGTTGAAGAGTAGATGTACAATTTGAATACTCAAAACAATATCCTCAAAATACAGTATAACTCTCTCTAAAAATAAGGTTAAAAAATAAAAAGTGAAAGTTTGGAGAGATAAAGGAACTCTAGAAAAGTATAGAATTCAAGACAAATAAAAATTGTGCATAATTAGGGAGATTAGGACGAGTTTAAAAAGGAAGAACGAGTAGCAAAAATCATGGTATAAATGGTATATTTCATGAAATTATATTGTTGTGAACATATCTAAAAAGATATATGGGGTAGGAGAGAAAGTGACGCTTGAGCAAGTGTTGAAAAGATCCAGAGCTATTAGAGAACCAAATAGAGATGTCCCTTCATTACATTATTTGTTGCTGATGAAGGGGAACCAAAGCCCTTTGATGAGGCCCTAAAGTTGGAGGATACAACCAAGTGGAAGCAACCCATGGATGATGAGATGTCTACACTTCAGAAATGTGTTGCTCTTTCATCTACTGAGGCTTAGTACGTGACAATAGTTGAAGCTGGAAAAGAAGATGATACGAATAATAAACTATCTAAATGAATTGGGCAAGAAGCAGCACGAGAATATTCTTTATACAGATAGTTAGTGTGTCATACAGTTGGTGAGGAACCCGATTTATCATTCAAACACAAAACACAGAAAGCGATACCATTTCACTCTCAGGTTAATGGAAGATGGTGATGTGTTAGGAGGAGATAGAGGGCGCAAAGAATCCAACAAACATGTTGACAAAATGTGTTGATGTTGGAATATTAAAATTGTGCAAAGCCTCAATTGGTACGGTGCAGTGAAGATTGATTATCAAACTCTTGTTGACTAGATCAGTCTCCAAGTAAGAGATAGTTGGAGTTGACTAGCATATATAAGCTTTCAAAATGTACTATCTTTGTTCTCTGTATTCTCTCTTAGTGTACATTCTGAAATCATCAATAAAACCTGTAGCCGATATTCTTCTTTGAATTATTTTCTCTCATGTTCTTTATGTTAATCTTAATCGAGTGTGTGCATTGTTGTGCGATCCTAACACAAACTGAGCAACTTAATCAAATCACTGAAGATATAGTACGAGCATATGCGTTACTTTCGAGTGAGCTAGGATATACACTTGCACTTAGATCAAGTTTTCCTTCTGGCGAGCCACGTGTCAACCGGAAAGAGGAGATAAATGGCTTGGAAACCAAGGCAACATGTGTTGACAGCGAAGTGGAGATATGCGTTGGACGCCGCATGGAGCAATGCGATTCTACCCAATCGATGACATGCGGCCTCTGCAGTCTGCACACTCGATTCAACCCGCACCCATGTCCGACCCAGTTCAACCCGATGGATGCTCTGACCTGAACCATGTGTGCCACACGTCAACGTAAGGAAATTCAGAATTCCAGCACGTGCCTCCAGATTCAAACCCATGCACTCGTCCTTCTCCCTCAGGAGCGTCCGTTCATGCGCGTGGACATTTCTCTGTCGCATGGAAGCACTTGTTGCGCGCGTTAGGGTCAACTTTCGACCCGTTCGACTTATGTTTGCCCAATTCTCATCCTGGTTCCAGGTCTAACCCGTTCGACCCGTTCGCGGGTGAAGGCCGGGTGTTTGGGCTGCGGGTAACGTGGGTTCTGGGCTGACCGAAGGGACGGGGTTCGGTCCGGGTTTCCGGATCTGGATCTCGGGTCGGACTTCGTCCTCTTCGCCCGATTGCCTGCGCGATTTTCCGGCGATCTCTCTCTCTCCTCGACAACGTCGTCCCGACATCCTTTTTCCCCTTTTTTTCCCCCGTTCCCGAGCTTATCCTTCACCCTAACCCCGTTTTTGGTACAGATTTCGTTGGTAAGGGCCTTGCACTCCCGGATCTGGAGAAGCTCGAAAGTCCGCCGTTCCGTCTTCCTTGCCGACGGTGTTCAGCGTACGAGATTCGTCTAAAACCTACTCCTGATGTGTGTAAAGGGTTCTGGGATTACTTTTGTGGTGTGAAATGGGGGTTTTCGACATCGATTCATATGGTTCAGCTTCGCCGGAGTTCCTTCGATTTTCGGTTCTCTCTCCTTTTTCCTCACCGTTTTTGTTTCTTTGCAGGTTCTTTCAAGGTTGCTGAAGATCGGGGACGCGATTTGTGGCATCCCAGCCCTCGACCACCCTTTGTGGGTCGTGTGCGAGTGAAAACTCCGACATTCGCCGAAGTTTTCGACTCTGCCAACGACCATTTTTTTTTCCGGTTCCGTTACATTTAAATTTTGAAATCCCATTTATTAGTGTTTTAACTAAAATCAAAGTTTCTAGCTTAACAAAAATCTTCTTATATAGCTTAGAACATTTAGTTCCCATCATGAAAGAATGTAGTCTTTTGACACGTATTCTTCTAACATGCAAATCAATCTACTGAATTTAGCATTCTAATTATGCACTCAAACTATTTAAAATGATCATACTTCCCCTATCATGTACGCTTGATAGTGAAGGTGGTAAAGCGTACACTTTTTCTAGCTTTACCACCTTCACTATCAAGCGTACATGATGTATTTCATGTGTCCATGTTAAGGAAATATATTGCCGACCCTACGCACGTAATAGACTACAAACCTCTCCAAATCGAGGAAGATTTAAGTTATCAGGAGAAACCGATTAAAATCCTAGCTCGAGAAGTGAAAGCCTTACGTAATAGATGTTAGGGTCGCACAACAACGCACACACTCAATCTAGATGAACACAAAGAACAGGATAGAGAAAATTGCAAGGAGAACTCTAGCTAAAAGAATTTGTATTGATGAATATGTATAAGAGAGAATACAGAGAATAGAAAAAGTACATTTTCAAAACTCTACGGGACGGGATATATATATAGTTCAGTTTACTATATATAGCTTTACCAGATTTAACCATCTACTATATATAGCTATTTACTATATATAGCTTTACCAGATTTAACCATCTACTATATTTAACTATTTACCATATATAGCTTTACCGGAT
>NW_019268547.1:1661188-1684358 GCF_002738365.1 Cucurbita moschata | reverse complement strand
AAAGAGGAACAGAAAAATTCGATGAAACTCCAGCGAGGCCAAACCATACGAAATCGACGTCAAAACCTCCATTTTACGCAACAAAAGTAATCCCAGAATCTTGTACACACATCAGGAGTAGATTTAGACGAATCCTATACGTGGAACACCGTCGGGCAAGGGAGACAGAACGTCAAATTTCTAAACTTCTCCAGATCCGGGAGTGTGAAGCCTTTACAAACCAGATCTATACAAAAAACGGGGTTAGGGGGAAGAAGAAACTCGAAAACGGAGGAAAAAGGAGGGAAAAAGGATGTCGAAACGACGTTAACAAGGAGAGAGAAAAGGATCACACAACCCAAACCGAACCTAATACCCTTAGGTCAGCCCAATACCCGACGGCTCCCGCAGCCCAGTCGCTTCAGCCCAAAACGCGCAAGCCCAGTTACGGCCTAACCCTACAACCTCGACTCGAGACCCGCAAGCCCTGTCCAATGCCGACACACCCAGCCCAGCCCACCTGCACTTTTCCTTCAGCCGGACCGGCCTATCACCCACAAACAACCTATCACCAGCAAATGGCCCGAAACCCGTGAGCGATCCTATAACCTGCGCCTCGAACCAAGACCCCTGCACATGCGTCGCCCTCTGGTTGTGCCACGTGGCACGTCTGCAGTGTGGCTTCCCTCGGCTCCGGCGGCTTAATCAGCTCGGCGGCGAATTCTCGGCTCCAGCGGCTTATTTGGCTCAGAAAACCTATTTTCAGCCCGTTTGTCATCGTTTCGACCCTCCTGGACTTAGTTTTGACCTTGTTTAAGGTAAAATAAATCATTTTAAGGTCGTATTTCACAAATTCAAGTTGGAAATTAATTATGTTTGTGAAATACTAACGAAAGTGACGAATGAACCAATAGGAACCAACCACCAATAGAAGTGTAGATCGTTCACGAGGAGCGAGGAGCTTATGTTTATATTCTAGGGAGTACTTCGGCTAAGGCCTACCAAGTAAGTGGCTCACCCGTCGTAGGTTACGCGTTATTTGTTGTATGTTGGCACGTGCCCGTAGATTTGCACATGTCATTAAATTGTATGCTAGTTTAATGTGCTTAAGTACGTACTCATGTGAATGTGAATGTATGCTCTGTATGCTGCTTTGTTTGATGTGATATGTTATGCATGTGACGATATGTTGTTCCTGAATGATTATGACATGATTGTATGGAATATTTGAATGTAAACAGCATGAATTGTATGACATGAAACACGGTAAACTATCTGGAATCATAACCCCGATAGGAATATGTATGAAATGTAAATTGAAAATGAGAATGACATGAAGCATGGAACATGATAGGGGGTTATGTTCATTAATGATAAATGTAGAAGTAGGGGGGACCTCATGCATTATGTGTGTTCATGCATTTGGGGGGATACCCTTACCCCATCACGAGGGTACGGACGTGTACATCCAATGGCAGGACAACGATCGTTATGCTTTGCATAGCGCTGCCGTGACGGTTACTAGTTTTAACGGGTCCCGGCATAAGGGGCTCCCAGAGTATGCCCACCAGATAAGGAAAGTGGCCCAGTGGTGTGCGAACTAGCTGGTGAGCCCATACTCGCATGTATAGGCTGTGTGTAGAGTATATGGTACACGTTCACGATTACCCGTTAGGACAACACCGTAGGGAAAACGAAACGAAATGAAACGAAAGATAGGTCCCATCATTTCATTGCATGTGATTGTTGCATAACCCCGATAGGGGTCACTTACTGAGTATTCTAGAAATACTCAAAACTCGTGCTACTTTACTTTTTCAAATAAGAGCAAGGACCCATGCGACAACAACGGCAGCATCGTACACCCCGGGACCGTGGCACATACATAGGGTAGTTGTTTTTTTTTTCAATTTCATAGTCTAGGTTGAATTCAGTTGCATCATTAGTATAGATGAGTATAGGTTGAATTGTATTTGCATAATAAACCATAGGGTAGTATAAGACATTCATTTCGGTTTTGTTCCTTTTCGTTTATTTCAATAATGTTCTTTTCCTTTCTTTCCCTTGTAATCATTTTCTCTTTCACGAGATAATAAAAGAAGAGTGTAAGTCGCATTTATGAATAGGGCCCATTTAATGTAAATTCCGCATTTCAAGGCATAGTAATCACCTTAGATTAAATAGGTAAAATTCAGGGTTGTTACAAGTAACACCATCACCGGGCACGTGGCAGGTGCGTGTAAGCTCCTTTTTGGCCTGTTCGACTTTTATTTGTTCGATTTTTATCCCGGTTCTAATTCTTACCATATCTTTATGTATATTAGGACCTAATTCAAGAAAATCTGTATTTTTGGACATGCTATTTGTGTAGAAATGCTAAATGAAGGGTATCCGTCAATTATGTACGTCACCGTACTTATTTTTAGGAAGCAATACTCGTAGGGAACGCTTGGAATGCATGTAACATCCACGTTCAGTATTTACCTTAGCATACTGAACGTGGATGTTACATACTGAATGTGGATGTTGTCGGGAAGCTGTAGATATGGAAGCTTTACGTGAACGTAAGCAGATTGCGGGGAAGGGGTTAACTTGCATTGGAGCTCATTGCTTTGGTGGGTCTTTCACAATATTGGCTGCAGCGACATTGTTTGGAGCTGTGGTTATGTTTATGTTGGCTTACCGGACTCGAGAATTCTACAAAAGGGATGTATATAAGAACTTTAACGAGGAGATATGGATTCCACAAACCGAAATGGAGTTCTATCGCTTAGATAACAAGAAGAAAATGGAGGATTAAATTCAAACCATAATCCAACCCGAATAAGCACATTAGAAGTTGTGGAGCACTGAGTCGTGTTGAAGCTAAGCCGAGCTAAAGACAATGGCGCGTACAGGTCAAAACTGTGATCGAGTTCCATTTGTGGGTTGATTTTTGGGATAGGAGTTCACGCGAGTTGTAGAACTGAGTCGGGGCATGAGTGCACGCGATGTGCCATCGAGGAGGTTGAGCACTGAAGGGGGGTGGACGCAAGGCGGTGTGCCTGCAAGGATGTTGTGCCCCAATGGGGGATTGATAAGGGGGTCTCACATTGATTGGAGAAGGGAACGAGTGCTAGCGAGTACGCTTGGCCCTGAAGGGGAGTGGATTGTAAGGTCCCACATCGGTTGGGGAGGAGAACGAAACACCCTTTACAAGGATGTGGAAACCTCTCCCTAGCAAACATGATTTAAAAACCTTCATGGGAAGCCCGGAAAAGAAAGTCCAAAGGACAATATCTGATAGTGGTAGACTTGGAAAAACCTGTTCTTAGGAGACCCATTTTAAAACTCCTTTTAAAGGGCCATTCTTTCCAGAAAATAGAAGGGAAATAACTTTTGGAACCCGCAAGTTAGCCGGTTTTTCATAATTAAATGGTATGAATTTAATTTTTATAGATACTTTGAGAAAAACTTTTCAACTTTGTTCATCAAAGTTGAAATGAGTAAAGCGGAAAACATATGAAAATGGGATGAGTTATGCTCAATAATAGAACTTGATATGGGCTAGTATCATATGTTAAAATAAATATGGGTCTCCCAATAGAGCTCCTACTTTTTCGAGGACATATGAGTACTTAATAGTTGGTAGACACAAGAGTCGCTCCCTCTTAAAACTTGACACGACGTTATGGATTTGTTCACCAATAATCTTTTGTGGATAAAAATTCGGTATTGATCAAATTTATTCCACGATGACCCTAACAAATCATTCAGTATTAGAACTAAAACGAGGTAGCGGTAGCGCCTCCAAATTCTAAGATACATAGGAGGACGACATAGGCGTAAATAAAGTGGTTAACTAATTTACCTTAAGGATCCTATACTCAACCCTAAGGATCAGATGTGCCCTAATCAAGTTCGTGGTCAAATGTCACATCTATTGAATCGATATGGCAACCCTCTTATTCTTAAGTAATAATCAATTTTTAGCGCCCACTAGTCTAGTTAGTGACCATGGGCGACANTAATCAAGTTCGTGGTCAAATGTCACATCTATTGAATCGATATGACAACCCTAGAGGGTGAATAGGGTTTTAAATAAAAAAGTATTGAAATATGCTTAATTTTCAAAATTATCCAGGTTTTTAGATCAATTATAATTCTATTCAAAACAATAAATAATTATGAAAGGCTTAGAATATGAAATAAATCACAATATTAATTTCACACTTAAATAGGGAAGAGTAAGAAAATTTAACACTGTATTCGTGACAGTGGTTCGATCAAACTCAACTTATTCCACTCACCAAGCACATATTGAGAATTTTAAAAAGAATCTTACTTGACTCTTTCCACATATCAGAGTAAAATTGCTACAAACTCTTTTTACGAGTTTAAAAGCAAACTCAATTCTTTCTAGGACTCAAGATCAAACCGTTATAGTTGTTGAAATTTTAAAGAATACAACACCGTTGAGGTCAAGAGTAGATTTACCATTTGAATACTCAAAACAATATACTCAAAATATAATATAACTCTCTCTCAAGAAGATTAAAGAATAAAAAGTGAAAGTTTGGAGAGTCAAACACAAAAACTTTAGAAAAGTATAGAATTCAGGAAAGGTAAAAATTTTGCATAAATTAGGGAGATTAAGACGAGTTTAAAAAGGAAGATGGAGTAGCAATAAAGATCGTATAAATGGTATATTTCTTGAAATTATGTTGTTGTGAACATATCTAAAAAGATATATGGTCGAGGAGAGGAAGTTAGTGTTTGTTTCCGCTTGCTAAACCATTTTCCATCATTAAACTCTATCTATGTTGCGTTCGGTAAGATGTTTGGAACTGAATTTCCTTTATAGGGCACCAAATTGGGGACTCAAAATCTCATTCCCAATTTTCATTCTTCATTCTTCATTCTTTCTTCTTTCTTCTTTCTTCCTTGTTCTCGTTTTCAGACCCCTCTTATTCTTAAGTAATAATCAATTTTTAGCGCCCACTAGTCTAGTTAGTGACCATGGGCGACAACCATGAAACAGAAAGTTGGCTATTTGTGAAACAAGTTGTTGAAGGACGATGGTTTTCAGTGTTCACCTCTTTTCCGATCATGATCGGCTGCGGTTCACCTTACTTGTTCGGAACATACTCCAAACTCTTAAAAACAAAATTCGACTACAATCAAACCCAACTTAATACCTTGGGATTTGCTAAAGATCTCGGCTCCAACCTCGGAGTTTTTGCCGGGCTTTTCGCCGAGGTGGCTCCTCCGTGGATGCTTTTCCTTGTGGGGATATCCTCCAATTTCTTCAGCTACTTTATGATTTGGCTCTCCGTTTCTAGCTACGTCCCAAAACCCCATTTATGGCTAATGTTTGTTTACATCTATATTACTTCTAATTCACAGAACTTCCCCAACACCGCCGTTATGGTCACTAGCGTTGGAAATTTTCCTGATCAACGCGGTATCATTTTGGGCCTTCTCAAGGGTTTCGTTGGCCTCGGTGGTGCCATCCTAACTCAGATTAATTTAGCAATCCACGGCAACCAAAATTCTATGGATCTTCTCCTCCTTCTTTCATGGCTACCCTCCATTGTATGTTTCTTGTGTTTTCTTCCAATTCGGACAATCAAAGCTCGAAAGCATCCACAGGAGCTCAAAGTGTTCTACCACTTGCTTTACGTGTCCATAGCGATAGCGGTGTTCCTCTTGTTTCTCACCATAACCCAGAGAAACATTGCTTTCTCTCAAGCTGGCTATGCCGGTGGCGTCGCGGTCATCGGCGTCTTAATCTGTCTGCCCCTTCTAATAGCTATTAAAGAAGAACTTTTTCTCTTCAAACTCGGTAAACAAACCATGAATCCTTCTGTTGTTGTTTCGATTCCCCGTGAACAACTTAAGGAAATTTCAAAAATTTCTTTGCCGAGTGTCTTAAATGTATGTAAGGAGCCGCAAAGAGGAGAAGATTTCAGCATCTTGCAAGCTCTTCTAAGCAAAGACATGGCTCTTATTTTCATAGCAACGGTGTCTGCATGTGGGTCGTCCGTTGCAGCCATTGACAATCTTGGGCAGATCGCCGAGTCACTTAAATATCCAAATCATTCAATAAGTATTTTGGTTTCATGGATTTCCATATTCAATTTCTTTGGTCGGGTCTTCTCCGGTTTCATCTCTGAAACCCTTATGACCAAATACAAATTACCCCGCCCTTTCATGTTCGGTCTTACCCAAGTTTTTACCTGCACCGGCTTGCTCTCCATCGCATTCCCTTATATAAATTCAGTCTATGTAGCTTCGTTGATCATTGGGTTTGGCCTTGGAGCCCAAACTCCATTGATATTCGCCATAATCTCTGATCTCTTCGGCCTCAAACATTACTCGACACTGCTCAACTGTGGGCAACTGGCTGTCCCACTTGGATCTTATATAATGAACGTGGAAGTAATAGGGAGATTTTACGATGCAGAAGCCACTAAAATTGGAAATGTGAAGAATGGGAAGGGCCTAACTTGCACTGGAACTCATTGCTTTAGTGAATCGTTCATGATTTTGGCTGCAGTGACGTTGTTTGGAGCGATGGCTTCATTTGTACTATCTTATAGAACTCGAGACTTCTACAAAGGTGATGTATATAAGAAATACAGAGATGACATGGAGGTTAAGCATTCGAACGTGGAATTATATTCTTCCGATGATAAGAACAATGAACACAAAATGAAAACTGATGATCAAAGTAAATAAGAGAAACTACTCAACAAAAGCATACCTACCTTAGGACATTCTACTTTAGATTTTGTGTTGTTGATGTTTCATTCTTTTGTAAGGATTGTTTTAATACGTGACCATTTATAAATTTATTATCAAGAAAGTTGGGTGACTAGTAAAACAAATTGTGCACATGGGAGAAGGGAGTTTGAAATTTAACGTTTTTGGAACATTAGTGGTTGATATATTTAATATCAACTGTCTTTTTATTTCGTACCATTGACATACTTTACATTTTATATGACATATACAAAATAGAGACGGTCACTTTTGACTTAGAATGAAACTCGACTCGATAATTTCTATAATTTAAAAAATAATAGTTAATCAA
Organism: Cucurbita moschata; assembly: GCF_002738365.1. Lineage (NCBI taxonomy): Eukaryota > Viridiplantae > Streptophyta > Magnoliopsida > Cucurbitales > Cucurbitaceae > Cucurbita > Cucurbita moschata. Next base: position 1,677,304 of record NW_019268547.1, on the reverse strand, counting down.
ATAGATTTTTATATAATTCAACAAAAATTTAGAGAAAGTAGGTGGTGGAAATCATTAACAAACATATCAAAAACAAAGTATACATTCAAAACATAAAATATCTAAATCATGACTTACATCTATGTTCTACCGTGACTCATTTTCTGAAACTTCAAATCAAAAATTGTAAGAGGATTGACAAATAGATATCGAAAAGTACCATGAATATTTATTTTTACATACCTTAAAACAATAAAAATATATATAAACAAATACATTTACCATTCAAATGTACCATTTGAGATTTAATTAAAAAACTAGCATAGAAAATAAAATACAAATCTAAGTACCAAAAAGACTGACGCCCTAGGGTGAAAACCCTCCTTCATGGCCGCATAACTCCAACAAATTTTCAACCTAAACTAATAATCAACCATCACCTAAAAAAAAGAAAAAGGTAATATCTTGTGGGTATAAATAAACTCAATAAGTAATCTACTTATAGGTTCTTAATTGCATCCATGACTTAGTTAGCTATTATTGGTTTTCGTCTGGAATCTAGGAAGTTCAGACCCAAGTTGTACAACTATCTAAGCTTTTGGGAGTTCCTGAAATACCTAAGGTAGTTTTCATGCCTGCCATAAACCAAAATGTGGTTTAGAGGAAGTTCACGTAACCTGGAGTCGCAGGATCTCTTGAATGGCCGAATTGAGCTTTAGAGTGAACAACTTACTTAACTAGCTTACATTTCTTAGGAAGCAAATTATGGGTATCCTAAATTGAAGAGGAGCCACCTCATCAAACATAATAACATGAAGGATGGTATAGTATCATGAATCTTGAACATCATTTATGAAAAGGATAGTTGGTAACCCTCCACAAAGCATAACGTCACACTAAAATGGAGGAAAGACCTCGTGTGTAGACAAACTACTGAGTCTACCTGTGTTGCCCATTCTCCCGCTTGAGATGGTTTTATGGAAAAAAATCCTATTTGGAGACTCTTAACCATTTCCACACGTGATAAAAGCATTAACACGAGACAACCTCAATGCACTACCTCTATGACCAAACTGAGTCAAACTCAATAGCACTCATCATGAAGTTACCACTGAATAGGGTATTTTTAGGTCTATTTGTGTCCTAATAATTTCCGAGAGGGAATATGAAGTGGTCTTGGCTCTAGTGATATCATTCACCACTGCTAATAGGCAAGATAAGCTTTCTAAGTTCTCCTAAATGCTATAATGGTAAACTAGATACTTAAGGGCATCTTAACGGTTTATAACTTACATTCTTGTTTTAAGGACTTTCTATTCTTGTTTTAAGGACTTTCTGGACTAATTCATGGGGTTAATCATAATCTAGGTGCACTAAAGTTCAGTTCTTTAAGCATAACTCACGATCCATGGCAATTGTGACATAATTCTAGTTCTAGTGCTCTAATCTTATCATAATTTTCTTATTCAAGTTTGTGCAAGGATTTAATGTAACGACCCTAATATTATACCTATTTAATCTAAGGTCATTACTATACTTTGAAATGCGGAATATACATTTAATGGACCCTATTCATAAATGTTGTTCGCACTCGCCTTATTATTACCTCAAAAAAAAAAATTAAAAGGGAAAAAGGGAAACATTATTGAAAGAAAGGAAAAGCAACAAAACCAAGAATGAATAGTTTATTCTACCCTAACGTTTATTATGCAAATACATTTCATCCTATTCTAACCTATACTAGAATTGGAAAAAAAAAACAACCAACTACCCTATGCATGTGCCACGGTCCTGAGATGTCCGATGCCGTCGTCGTTGTCACATGGGTGCCTTGCCCTTATCTGCAAAAGTAAAGTAGCACGAGGCTTGAGTATTTCTAGAATACTCAGTAAGTGACCCCCTATCGGGGTTATGCGACAAACACATGCAATGAAATGATGGGACCTATCGTTTCGTTTCGTTTCGTTTCGTTTCGTTTCATTTCGTTTTCCCAACGGTGTAATCCTAACAGGTAATCGTGGACGTGTACCATATACTCTACATGCAGCCCATACGTGCGAGTATGGGCTCGCCAACTAGTTCGCACACCGCTGGGCCACTATCCCTAGCCAGTGGGCATGCTCTGGGGCCCACCGGGACCCGTTAAAACTAAAACCGTCACGGCAGCGCTATGCAGAGCATAACGATCGTTGTCCTGCCATTTGGATGTATGCGTCCGTACCCTCGTGATGGGATAGGGGTATCCCCCCAAATGCATGAACACACAATATGCATGAGGTCCCACTAGTCCTACAGTCATCATTTAATGAGCATAACCCCGCGTCACGTTTTCATGCTTGCATGTCATTCTCATTCTCATTTCGTTACATATCATACATATTCCTAGCGGGGTTATATATCATGCAATTTACCGTATTTCATGTCATGCAATTCATTCAATCACATTCCCATACTCATACAACAAGTCATAATCGTACACGGGTCACACATCGTCACATGCATTCATATCACATCCAATAAGCAGCATAAATAACATACATTCACGTTCACATGATTTCGTACTTAAGCACATTAAGCTAGCATACAATTTAATGGCACGTGCATAACCACGGGCACATGCCAACATACAGCAATTAGTGCGTAACCTACAACGGGTGAGCCACTTACTTGGTAGGCCTTAGCCGAAGTACTCCCTAGAATATAACATAAGCTCCTAGCTCCTCGTGGATGTTCTACGCTTCCGTTGGTAATTGGTTCCTATTGGTTCATGAGTTACTTCTGTTAGTATTCCACAAATATAATAAATTCCCAACTGAAATTTGTGAAATACGACCTTAAAATGTTTCTTTTTACCTTAAACAGGGCCGAAACCAGGTCCGGGAGGGTCGGAACGGTGTCAAACGGGCTGGAAACAGGTTTCCCGAGCCGAATAAGCCGCTGGAGCTGAGGAGCCGCCGCCGAGTCGATGAAGTCGCCTGAGCTGAGAGGAGTCGCACTGCAGACGTGACGCGTGGCACAATCAGAGAGCGACGCTTGTGCAGGCGTCTCAGGTTGAGGCGCGGGTTAACGGGTCGCTCGCGGGTCTCGAGCCGAACGCGGGTGATGGGCCGACTTGCGGGCGACGAGTCGCGGGGTGATGGGTCGGCTCGCGGGTGAAGGCTGGGTGTTTGGGCTGCGGGTAACGTGGGTTCTGGGCTGACCGAAGGGACGGGGTTCGGTTTGGGTTTTCGGATCTGGATCTCGGGTCGGACTTCGTCCTCTTCGCCCGACTGCCTGCGCGATTTTCTGGCAATCTCTCTCTCTCCTCGACAACGTCGTCCCAACATCCTTTTTTCTCTTTTTTCCCCCGTTCCCGAGCTTATCCTTCACCCTAACCCCATTTTTGGTACAGATTTCGTTGGTAAGGGCCTTGCACTCCCGGATCTGGAGAAGCTCGAAAGTCCGCCGTTCCGTCTTCCTTGCCGACGGTGTTCAGCGTACGAGATTCGTCTAAAACCTACTCCTGTTGTGTGTAAAGGGTTCTGGGATTACTTTTGTGGTGTGAAATGGGGGTTTTCGACGTCGATTCGTACGGTTCGGCTTTGCCGGAGTTCCGTCGATTTTCGGTTCTCTCTCCTTTTTCCTCACCGTTTTTGTTTCTTTGCAGGTTCTTTCAAGGTTGCTGAAGATCGGGGATGCGATTTGTGGCATCCCAGCCCTCGACCGCCCTTTGTGGGTCGTGTGCGAGTGAAAACTCCGGCATTCGCCGAAGTTTTCGGCTCTGCCAACGACCATCATTTTTTTTTCCGGTTCCGTTACATTTAAATTTTGAAATCCCATTATTAGTGTTTTAACTAAAATCAAAGTTTCTAGCATAACAAAAATCTTCTTATATAGCTTAGAACATTTAGTTCCCATCATGGAAGAATGTAGTCTTTTGACACGTATTCTTCTAACATGCAAATCAATCTACTGAATTTAGCATTCTAATTATGCACTCTAGCTATTTAAAATGATCATACTCATAAGCTATCAATTCCTAATATAACAACTTATGTACCACCGGAATAAATAATATTAAAAAAAAAAGAGGAAGAGACATATGGGTCATTTTGTCCTTCGACCCATTATGGGTCTTGATTGGTCTTAACACAATACCTGCAAATTAAGAAAAGTTGGAAAGTCGAGAGAAGTAGAAGAGAAGAAAGAAAGACTGGCCTGAGTACTCACCGGACCATCGCCGGAATTCGCCCTCAACCATGATGTAGTTTCATGGACCTCTTTCTTGGAGGAACAGCGAGGTTCAAGAGGTCGGAGTTGTGACTCTGGCAATTCGGAGGAAAATGTTTTGAAAGAAAAAATAGCGAAGTAAAAGGAGAGAGGGAGAGAGATTTGCTGAAGACTCGATGCAGGAGGAGATGACATCCATCACCGAGAACCAGACGTGGAGTCTGGAGGATATGCCGCTGGGACACCGAGCCATAGGGCTCAAATGGGTCTTCAAACTAAAGTGCAACGAAAAATGAGAAGTTGTGAAACACAAGGCCCGTCTGGTGGAGAAGGGCTACGTCCAGAAGCAAGGAGTGGACTTCGAAGAGGTATTTGCGCTAGTGGCAAGGTTAGAATCTGTCCGTCTCTTGCTGGCAATTGTGGCACATTACTCTTGGGAGGTTCACCATATGGACGTGAAGTCTGCTTTTCTTAACGGAGAGCTGAAGGAGACCGTCTACGTCCGACAACCACCTGGCTTCCTGGACAACAACAACTTCGATAAGGTACTGCGCCTGCACAAGGCACTCTACGGGCTTCGAGCCCCACGAGCCTGGAACGCAAAGCTCGACAGTACCCTACTGTCACTGAAATTCAAGCGCTGTGCCTTTGAGCATGGCATGTACATGCACGACCATGGCAAGCAGCGACTGATCGTGGGAGTGTACGTCGACGACCTCATAATCACTGGATGCGACGTGGAAGTCCTCGGAAGGTTCAAGGAGATGTCAAAGAACATCGAGATAAGCGATCTCGGCGTGCTCAGCTACTACCTCGGCATCGAAGTGCAACAGAACTCTACCGGCATCTCTATCTGCCAAAGTGCATATGCGAAGAAGCTGTTGGACACAACTGGACTTGTGGACAGTAATCCTACAAGGATGCCAATGGAGGCCCGACTCCAACTAAGGAAGGACGGCACTACGACGACAGTCGACTCCACCAATTATCGCAGCATTGTCGGGAGTCTGCGCTATCGATAAACTCTCGTCCTGATCATGCTTATTCTGTTGGATACGTGAGCAGGTTTATGGAGGCACCTAGGGAGGAGCATCTAGTGGTTGTCAAGCGCATCTTGCACTATGTAGTCGGAACCAGAGGCTGGGGTGTAAGATACTGCGCAGGGAGAGGAAAGGAGAAACTCAAGCTGGTCGGCTACAGTGATAGTGACATGGCCGGTGACGTTGATGATCGTAGGAGCACTAGCGAAATGATCTACTTCCTCTCAGGCGGCGCGATCTGCTGGCAATCAATAAAACAGAAGGTAGTTGCTTTGTCTTCCTGCGAGGCAGAATACATCGCCGCTTCGATGGCAGCAACACAAGGGGTCTGGCTTGCACGACTAATGGAAGAACTCATCGAGAGAGAAAGCAATCCACCAACGCTATACGTAGACAACAAAGCTACCCTGATCAAAAATCCAGTTTTGCACGACCGAAGCAAGCACATAGAAATCAGATTCCACTACATTCGAGAATGTGCAGATCGAGGGCTCATCAAGATTGATTTCATCCGAACAAAGGAACAACTTGGAGACATTTTCACCAAGTCCTTGGCGCGGGTAAAATTTGAAGAACTACACTAAAAAATCAGAGTTCAAATAATAAGGTAGATATAGCACAACTTTAAGGAGAAGATTGTTACATAAAAGCTATGTTCCTTATTCAGTTAGGTTGTTTTGACGTCTCAAAACTTCTGAAGTCACGCCAATGGAAGAGGGTAATTCTAGCTACCATTTTTTACCAAATTGGGCGAAGTCTTCGCCCACTTTTCTATTTTTTTGTAATTAGTTTTTCTATTTTTGTAATTAGATTTGTTATTTAAAGAATTCAACTGAAGAGAAATAAAACATCGAGTCTTCAGCAAATCTCTCTCCCTCTCTCCTTTTACTTTGCTATTTTTTCTTTCGAAGAAACCTTAGGCCAGTTTTTTCGTCGACATTTTCCTTCGAATTGCCAGGGTCAACAAGTGGTATTAGAGCTAGGTTGGCCAAAAATGGCAGCTTACCAAACCAAGCACGAGGAGCTTGCTCGAGTCTGTACAATGCCTTCTTAAGTCTGCACACATAATCAGGATATTCCTTAGAGGTAAATCCTTGCGGCTGCTCCATAAAAATATCACGATCCAACTCTCCGTAAAGGAAAGCATTTTTCACATCAAGCTGCCATAACTTCCAGCCTTTACTAGCAGCTAAAGAGATGATTGTCCGTAATGATATCATCCTTGTGACCGAACTACAAGCCTCATCATAGTCTCAACCATATTGCTGAGAAAACCCACGAGCAACAAGACGAGCTTTGTTTTTATCAATTCTATCCGCTTTTTTTTCTTCAACTTGTAAACCCTCTCACAAGTAATTAAATCGACATCATGAGACTTTGACACAAGCTTGCAAGTGTCATTTTTTCAACTGATGAAGTTTCTTCCATCATTGCATTTTCCCATTATGAAATCCCTTTAGCTTCACTATACAACTTCGGCTCATTTTTCCTTGTATCTCCCATAAAAAAACAAGACAGAACATAAGATTGATTAATATCAACTACAAAATCAGACAAATGATCGAGTAATTTTGTCTGCCTTTAAGGATTTTTTCTGGTGGCAACTTCAATATTTGTAGTGGGTTCTGTATTCTCCTCAACTTGAATGTCTGACGCAATTGAAAATTTTCTTTCTCCCTAACGTAGAATCATTAGGAAAACGTGCAAGAGTAGTTGTACTTTTGCTGCCATCTGCATCGTCTTTGTAACATGAAATTTCATCAAACACCACATCACGAGATACAATAACCTTCTTTGTTTCCAAATCCATACACCACCAACGCTTTCTATGAGTATCATGAGTATCATAGCCAACAAAAATGCATTTCTTGTCCTTTGGGTCAAGTTTAGTTCGATTATGTTTCAGTACATGAACATAACAAATAGACCCAAAATTACGAAAATAACTCACATCGGGTTTACGAAAATAACCCAAAATTTTGTCCTGTGGGTTAAGAAAAATTGGTGCTTAGTTTTGATGAAATGTTTATTAACGTAGAAGGGACTAACCTACAAATGAGGAGGCATGTACAACAAGATAGAATACGGAGAATGAAGAAAAATACATTTTGATAGCCCTGACTAATGGGATATATATATACTTTCAATTTACTAAATATATCTTTAAAAGATTTAAAACTACAAGATATAATCTAACAAATATATTTCTATCAAATATCCCCAAATATATCTCTACCAGATCTTTACTAAATATCTTCCAAATATATCTCTACCAGATCTTTACTAAATATCTTCTAAATATATCTCTACCAGATCTTTACTAAATATCTTCCAAATATATTCTACCAGATCAGATCTAAGTATCAGGCTCCATGTCCCAACACAAACATGAGCCATAAATAATGGGGTTTTGGGATGTAGTTAGAAACGGATAGCCAAATCATAAAGTAATTGAAGAAATTGGAGGATATCCCCACAAGGGGCAAAAATTCTGGCAAAAACTCCGAGGTTGGAGACGAGATCTTTAGCGAACCCCAAGGTATTACGTTGGGTTTGGTTGTAGTTAAATTTTGTTTTTAGGAGTTTGGTGTATGTTCCAAACAAGTATGGTGAACCACACCCGATAATGATCCGAAAGGAGGTGAGCACCAAAAACCATCGTCGCTCACCAACTTGTTTTAACAATTGCCTAACTTTCTGTTCCACAGTTGTCGTCCATGGTTACTAAAAATTGATTATTGATTAGGAATGACTGTTAAAATTGATTATTGATTAGGAATAAGAGAAGTCAGCGTTCAATGTGAATGAGAATGAGAATGAGAATGAAGAATGAGAATGAAGAATGAGGATTGAGGAATAAAGAATAAAGATCAAAGATCAAAGAGTGAAAATTGGGAATGAGATTTTGGGTCCCCAATTTGGTTCCCTAAAAAGGAAATTCAGTTCCACAGTTGATGTACCAAACATCTTACCTAAAGCAACGTAGGAAGAGTTTAGTGATGGAAAATGGTGTCCCAAGCTGAAATAAACAGCAACTTCCTATTCTACACCCTGTCAACAGTCAGCTTTCAGGTGAACTTAGCCAAGAAGGATAAAAATAAATAAGCCCCCAACAACCCACCCCTTCCATAACATCATTTGCCGTTCCTAGTGTCATCGATGCATTTTCACCCTTCTAACATTCTATTTTCTTCACCTTCCATCTATATCTTTTTCGATATGTTCGTAACAATATAATTTATGACAAAAATTGTTTTGAAGGATAGATTCATGCGATCTCTTAACATTTATTGGGTTCATAACTCTCATTTATTCTAGTTGTAACCTTTTATTCATAACTCTTATTTATTTGGTTCATAACTACCACCTATTTGGTTCATCTCTCATTTATTTTGTTTATAAATTTTTTGATTCATCTTTCATTTTGATACATGAATCATCTTTATTCAGGTATGACATTAATGCTTCTATGCATATATTAAGGGTTGTCTAGGATGATTGAGATGTATTGAGTTTGAATGTCATTTTTGTCTTTGTTGAGTGACATTTGGGAGGAACTTTGTAGTGGGAGAGTGTGAGATATACACTTTGTAAACACTTTAATTATTGAAATTTGTCACCACTCGTGGATGTAAGGGAATTTTTTTTCTCCGAACAACATAAATTTTTGCGTCTCTTTGTTTAGTTTCTGTTTGTGGGTGTGTGAGCGCAATCGATTTTCCTTTCGCTTCCATTACAACAATTAGTATTAGAGCATTTTGATTGTGGTTTTTCGGTATTCTCAAAGATTTAACTTTATTGACCACGAGACATGCTTACACTTACCATCAATTATCGAAGACAAGTTTCTCATTGCAAACATGCTTATTTTGTTTGAAATCACTTTTGAAGAAGTTGCACATTGTTGATTCATTGAAAATGAAGATGCACATGGTCGTTGGTATACATTGTAACTTTAAATTGTTTTAAGTTTCTTAATAATTCTATTTTTAAAATTCCTCGCGATATATACTTCTCATTTATTTCGAGAACATAAAAGGTGGAAACCAACCTCAAAGTAGATGGGTGATACTATTTAGCATTAGTTTTGTCATATATAATTTTTAGTTCTCCAGTCATGTTAATGAAAAAAATTACATCTTTCATGAAATTATATTGTTGTGAAGGACAAAGAAATAGAATGCTAGGAGGGTGAAAATGAATGTATGACACCAGGAGCTGCAAATGATGTTATGGAAGGGGTTAGTTGTTGGGGGTTTATGTTTTTTTTTATCCATCTTGTCCAAGTTCACCGGAAAAGCTCATTGTTGACAGGGTGTAGGAGAGGAAGTTGCTGTTTGTTTCGGCTTGCAAAACCATTTTCCATCATTAAACTCTGCTTTTGTTACGTTAGGTAAGATGTTTGGTACATAAACTGTGGAACTGAATTTCCTTTATAGGGCACCAAATTGGGAACCAAAATCTCATTCCCAATTTTCATTCTCCATTCTCCATTCTCCATTCTCAGCCAACACTGACTCCTCTTATTCTTAATCAATAATCAAATTCTAGCGTCCATTAGCCCAATTGGTGACCATGGGCAACAACCGTGGAGGAGAAAGTTGGCTATTTGTGAAACAAGTCGTTGAAGGACGTTGGTTTTCAGTATTCACCTCTTTTCTAATCATGATCGGCTGTGGTTCACCTTATTTGTTCGGAACATACTCCAAACTCCTAAAAACAAAATTTGACTACAATCAAACCCAACTTAATACCTTGGGATTCGCTAAAGATCTCGGCTCCAACCTTGGAGTTTTTGCCGGGCTTTTCGCCGAGGTGGCTCCGCCGTGGATGCTTTTCCTTGTGGGGATATCCTCCAATTTCTTCAGCTACTTTATGATTTGGCTCTCAGTTTCTAACTACGTCTCGAAACCCCAATTATGGCTAATGTTTGTTTACATCTATATTACTTCTAATTCACAGAACTTCCCCAACACCGCTGTTATGGTCACCAGCGTAGGAAATTTTCCTGATCAACGCGGTATCATTTTGGGCCTTCTCAAGGGTTTCGTTGGCCTCGGTGGAGCCATCCTAACTCAAATTAATTTAGCAATTTACGGCAACCAAAATTCTATGGATCTTCTCCTCCTTCTTTCATGGCTACCCTCCATTGTATGTTCCTTGTGTTTTCTTCCAATTCGGACAATCAAAGCTCGAAAGCATCCACAGGAGCTCAAAGTGTTCTACCACTTGCTTTACGTTTCCATAGCGATAGCGGTGTTCCTCTTGTTTCTCACCATAACCCAGAGAAACATTGTTTTCTCTCAGGCTGGCTATGCCAGTGGCGTCGCGGTCATCGTCCTCTTAATCTGTCTGCCCCTTCTGATAGCTATTAAAGAAGAACTTTTTCTCTTCAAACTCGATAAACAAACTATGAATCCTTCTGTTCTTGTTTCGATTCCCCATGAACAACTTGAGGAAATTTCTTTGCCGAGTGTCTCAAATGTATGTAAGAAGCCCAAAAGAGGAGAAGATTTCAGCATTTTGCAAGCTCTTCTAAGCAAAGATATGACTCTTATTTTCATAGCAACTGTTTCTGCATGTGGGTCCTCCGTTGCAGCCATTGACAATCTTGGGCAGATCGCCGAGTCACTTGAATATCCAAACCATTCCATAAGTATACTGGTTTCATGGATTTCTATATTCAATTTCTTTGGTCGAGTCTTCTCTGGTTTCATCTCTGAAACCCTTATGACCAAATACAAATTACCTCGCCCTTTCATGTTCGGTCTTACACAACTTTTCACCTGCACCGGCTTGCTCTCCATCGCTTTCCCTTATATAAATTCAGTCTATATAGCTTCATTGATCATTGGGTTTGGCCTTGGAGCCCAAACTCCATTGATATTCGCCATAATCTCTGATCTCTTCGGCCTCAAACATTACTCGACACTGCTCAACTGTGGGCAACTGGCTGTCCCACTTGGATCTTATATAATGAACGTGGAAGTAATAGGGAGGTTTTACGATGCAGAAGCCACTAAAATTGGAAATGTGAAGAACGGGAAGGGCCTAACTTGCACTGGAACTCATTGCTTTAGTGAATCGTTCATGATTTTGGCTGCAGTGACTTTGTTTGGAGCGATGGCTTCGTTTGTGCTAGCTTATAGAACTCGAGACTTCTACAAAGGCGATGTATATAAGAAATACAGAGATGACATAGGGGTTACGCAGTCGAACGTGGAATTATATTCTGCCGATGATAGGAACAATGAACACAAAAAGATAACTGATGATCGAAGTAAATAAGAGAAACTGCTCAAGGTTTTGATTTTGTGTTGCAGATGTTTCATTCTTTTGTAAGTAAGGATTACTTGAATACGTGACCATTTATAAATATATTCTCAAAGACAATTGCATGACTAGTAAAACAAATTGTGGAAACGGGAGAAGGGAGTTTGAAATTTAATGTTTTTGAAAGATTTAGTGGTTCTGCCTTTTTATTTCTTACCATTGACTGACCTACTTAACATTGAGATATAGAAGATACAAACACTCCTGACTTGGAATGAAAATCGACTCGATAATTTCTATAATTTAAAAAACAATAGTTGATCAAATAGATTTTGATATAATTCAACAAAAATTTATAAAAAAAAGACATGTAGAAATCATTAACAAACATATAGAAAACAAAGTATATATTCAAAACATACAAATCTTATGCATGACTTAGATCTATGTTCTACCCTTACTCTTTTCTTGAACTTTAAATTAAAAATTGCAAGAGGACTGACAAATAGATATGGAAAAGTAAGATGAATTTTTTTTTTCTTGCAAACTTTAAAACAATAAAACATTTTTTTTTAAAAAAATATAAACCAATACATTTACCATTTTAGATTTAATTAAAAAACTAGCATGGAAAACAAAATACAAACTAAGTACCAAAAATCCTCCTTGGTGGCGGCATGACTCCCAAAAATTTTCCAGGTGGACCAATAAATAAACTATCACCTAGGTAATATCTTCGCAGCATAAATAAACTCAATAAGTAATCTACTTATTGCATCCATGACTTAGTTAGTTATTATTGGTTTTCGTCTCGAGTCCAGGAAGTTCAAACCTAGTACAACTATCTAAGCTTTTGGGAGTTCCTAAAGTACCTAAGGTAGTTTTCCTGCATGTCATAAACCAAAATGTGGTTTAGAGGAAGTTCACATAACCTGGTGCCGTAGGATCTCCTGAATGGCTTAATTGAGCTTTCGAGTGAACATCTTTCTTAACTAGCTTACATTGTCTAAGAAGTAAATTATCGGTTTCAATAGGAGCAACCTCACCAAACATAATAACATGAAAGATGATATGGTATCATGAATCTTGAACATCATTCATGCAAAGGTTAGCTGGTAACCCTCCACAAACCTTAACGTCCTGCTAAAATGGTGGAAAGACCTCGTGTGTAGACAAACTACTGAGTCTATTTAGAGACTCTTAACCATTTTCACACATGATAAGAGCATTAGCATGAAACAACCTCAATGCACTACTATATGACTAAAGGGTATTTTTAGGTCTATTTATGTCCCTAAGAGCATTAATAATTTCCTAGAGGGAATATAAAGTGATCTTGGCTCTAGTAATATCATTCACCGCTACTAATAGGCATGATAAGCGATCCACGTCCTCCTAAATGCTATAATTGTAAACTAGGTATTTAAGGGCATCTTAACGGTTTATAACTTACATTCTTGTTTTAAGGATTTTCTAGACTAATTCATGGGGTTAATCATAATCTAGGAGCACTAAAGTTCAGCTCTTTAAGCAATACTCATGATCCATGGGTTCTCGATTCACTGGAAATGTCCTAACATGATAATTGTGACATAACTCTAACTGAAAATTGAATTTCACGTTTCGCCAAGAGAGGGAGAGAGTTTTTCCGACGAGCCACGTGTCCGCTGGCGATAGAAGAAACGTGTCTGGACCAAAGAGGGACACAAGTCAAGTTTTGGGTGGAGCCACGATTCGTACGCAACATGGAGCAATGCAGCTTCGTCCTTTCCGTGACAGCCTGACCCAACCCACAAACTCGAGTACTAATCCACGACACAGCGAAGCAACCGAACCGCCGTCCAACCTGAACCGCCATCCGAAACCCAGTCAGTGACTCGCGACTGCAGATTTCTGCCCGCGCATGGCACTCGCTCGTGAGATCTGCAACTGGAATCCTCCTGGGTGCGTGGGGCGCGTGGCAGGTTTGTGTAAGCTCCTTTTTAGCCCGTTCGACTTCTTTTTGTTCGATTTTTATCCCGATTCTAATTCTTACCATATTTTTATATGTATTGGGACCTAATTCGAAAAAATCGATATTTTTGGACATGCTATTTGTGTAGAAATGCTAAATGAAGGGTATCTGTCAATTATCTAAGTCACCGTACCGATTTTTAGGAAGCAATACTTGTAGGGAACGCTTGGAATACATGCATGCTAGTGAATTTACCTTAGATGGTAACTTACCATGAATGAATTGAAGTAATGTGATTATATTGATTTTGGTTGTAATATGTGAAGCATTATGAGAATGGTCAGAGTGTTGCACTTATGCTTTAAACTTCCGCTATATATATATATATGTGTGTGTGTGTGTTTAATTCATGCTGAAAGAGATGAGAATTTGTGAACTCTGTGGCAAGTTTTTAAGNTAGATCTATGTTCTACCCTTACTCTTTTCTTGAACTTTAAATTAAAAATTGCAAGAGGACTGACAAATAGATATGGAAAAGTAAGATGAATTTTTTTTTTCTTGCAAACTTTAAAACAATAAAACATTTTTTTTTAAAAAAATATAAACCAATACATTTACCATTTTAGATTTAATTAAAAAACTAGCATGGAAAACAAAATACAAACTAAGTACCAAAAATCCTCCTTGGTGGCGGCATGACTCCCAAAAATTTTCCAGGTGGACCAATAAATAAACTATCACCTAGGTAATATCTTCGCAGCATAAATAAACTCAATAAGTAATCTACTTATTGCATCCATGACTTAGTTAGTTATTATTGGTTTTCGTCTCGAGTCCAGGAAGTTCAAACCTAGTACAACTATCTAAGCTTTTGGGAGTTCCTAAAGTACCTAAGGTAGTTTTCCTGCATGTCATAAACCAAAATGTGGTTTAGAGGAAGTTCACATAACCTGGTGCCGTAGGATCTCCTGAATGGCTTAATTGAGCTTTCGAGTGAACATCTTTCTTAACTAGCTTACATTGTCTAAGAAGTAAATTATCGGTTTCAATAGGAGCAACCTCACCAAACATAATAACATGAAAGATGATATGGTATCATGAATCTTGAACATCATTCATGCAAAGGTTAGCTGGTAACCCTCCACAAACCTTAACGTCCTGCTAAAATGGTGGAAAGACCTCGTGTGTAGTCTATTTAGAGACTCTTAACCATTTTCACACATCATAAGAGAATTAGCATGAAACAACCTCAATGCACTACTATATGACTGAAGGGTATTTTTAGGCCTATTTATGTCCCTAAGAGCATTAATAATTTCCTAGAGGGAATATAAAGTGATCTTGGCTCTAGTGATATCATTCACCACTACTAATAGGCATGATAAGCGATCCACGTCCTCCTAAATGCTATAATTGTAAACTAGGTATTTAAGGGCATCTTAACGGTTTATAACTTACATTCTTGTTTTAAGGATTTTCTAGACTAATTCATGGGATTAATCATAATCTAGGAGCACGAAAGTTCAGCTCTTTAAGCAATACTCATGATCCATGGGTTCTCGATTCACTGGAAATGTCCTAACATGATAATTGTGACATAACTCTAACTGAAAATTGAATTTCACGTTTCGCCAAGAGAGGGAGAGAGTTTTTCCGACGAGCCACGTGTCCGCTGGCGATAGAAGAAACGTGTCTGGACCAAAGAGGGACACAAGTCAAGTTTTGGGTGGAGCCACGATTCGTACGCAACATGGAGCAATGCAGCTTCGTCCTTTCCGTGACAGCCTGACCCAACCCACAAACTCGAGTACTGATCCACGACACAGCGAAGCAACCGACCCGCCGTCCAACCTGAACCGCCATCCGAAACCCAGTCAGTGACTCGCGACTGCAGATTTCTGCCCGCGCATGGCACTCGCTCGTGAGATCTGCAACTGGAATCCTCCTGGGTGCGTGGGGCGCGTGGCAGGTTTGTGTAAGCTCCTTTTTAGCCCGTTCGACTTCTTTTTGTTCGATTTTTATCCCGATTCTAATTCTTACCATATTTTTATATGTATTGGGACCTAATTCGAAAAAATCGATATTTTTGGACATGCTATTTGTGTAGAAATGCTAAATGAAGGGTATCTGTCAATTATCTAAGTCACCGTACCGATTTTTAGGAAGCAATACTTGTAGGGAACGCTTGGAATACATGCATGCTAGTGAATTTACCTTAGATGGTAACTTACCATGAATGAATTGAAGTAATGTGATTATATTGATTTTGGTTGTAATATGTGAAGCATTATGAGAATGGTCAGAGTGTTGCACTTATGCTTTAAACTTCCGCTATATATATATATGTGCGTGTGTGTGTTTAATTCATGCTGAAAGAGATGAGAATTTGTGAACTCTGTGGCAAGTTTTTAAGCTTAGGATGCGAATAGAGCCTACGAGTAGGTAGTATAATTTTTATACTCATCCCTATTTTTCTATCTTTTTCAAGTGTTTGCTTGCAACTGATCGAGGTGAAAGAGCGTTCGAGAGCTGTCCGGTCACAAAGAGGGTCATTCAGATTGATAAATTAATATTCGAGAACTTTCTTACTCACACAGAATGAGATATTAATTAGAAATAAAATGTGATTAAGGAAAATTGATAGATGAAATATTTATTAAA